>NW_026871994.1:0-294487 GCF_033458585.1 Syngnathus typhle | reverse complement strand
TACTTTAGGTCTATAAATCAACCTAAGTGTCTATAAATCAACCTAATTTAGGCGTCTATTTTAGGTCTATATATCAACCTATTTTAGATCTAAAAATCAACCTATTTTAGACGTCTATTTCTGGTCTATAAATCGTCTATTTTAGGTCTATATATCAACCTATTTTAGATCTAAAAATAAACCTATTTTAAACGTCTACTTTAGGTCTATAAATCAACCTAAGGGTCTATAAATCAACCTAATTTAGGCGTCTATTTTAGGTCTATATATCAACCTATTTTAGATCTAAAAATCAACCTATTTTAGACGTCTATTTCTGGTCTATAAATCGTCTATTTTAGGTCTGTATATCAACCTATTTTAGATCTAAAAAAATAAACCTATTTTAAACGTCTACGTTAGGTCTATAAATCAACCTAAGGGTCTATAAATCAACCTAATCTAGGCGTCTATTTTAGGTCTATATATCAACCTATTTTAGATCTAAAAAATCAACCTATTTTAGACTTCTATTTCTGGTCTATAAATCAACCTATTTTAGATCTATAAATAAACCTATTTTGAACGTCTACTTTAGGTCTATAAATCAACCTAAGGGTCTATAAATCAACCTAATTTAGGTGTCTATTTTAGGTCTATATATCAACCTATTTTAGATCTAAAAATCAATCTATTCTAGACGTCTATTTCTGGTTTAAAAATTAACCTATTTTAGACGTCTATTTCTGGTTTAAAAATTAACCTATTTTAGTCGTCTATTTTTGGTTTAAAAATCAACCTATTTTAGACGTCTATTTTTGGTTTAAAAATCAACCTTTTTTAGACGTCTATTTTTGGTCTAAAAATCAACCTTTTTTAGACGTCTATTTTTTGTTTAAAAATCAACCTTTTTTAGACGTCTATTTCTGGTCTATAAATAAACCTATTTTAGATCTATTTTAAACATCTACTTTAGGTCTATAAATCAACCTAAGGGTCTATAAATCAACCTAATTTAGGCGTCTATTTTAGGTCTATATATCAACCTATTTTAGATCTAAAAACCAACCTATTTTAGACGTCTATTTCTGGTCTATTTTAGATCTATAAATAAACCTATTTTAAACGTCTACTTTAGGTCTATAAATCAACCTAAGGGTCTATAAATCAACCTAATTTAGGCGTCTATTTTAGGTCTATATATCAACCTATTTTAGATCTAAAAATCAACCTATTTTAGACGTCTATTTCTGGTCTATAAATCGTCTATTTTAGGTCTATATATCAACCTATTTTAGATCTAAAAATAAACCTATTTTAAACGTCTACTTTAGGTCTATAAATCAACCTAAGGGTCTATAAATCAACCTAATTTAGGCGTCTATTTTAGGTCTATATATCAACCTATTTTAGACGTCTATTTCTGGTCTATAAATCAACCTAAGGGTCTATAAATCAACCTAATTTAGGCGTCTATTTTAGGTCTATATACCAACCTATTTTAGATCTAAAAATCAACCTATTTTAGACGTCTATTTCTGGTCTATAAATCGTCTGTTTTAGGTCTATATATCAACCTATTTTAGATCTAAAAATAAACCTATTTTAAACGTCTACTTTTGGTCTATAAATCAACCTAAGGGTCTATAAATCAACCTAATTTAGGCGTCTATTTTAGGTCTTTATATCAACCTATTTTAGATCTAAAAATCAACCTATTTTAGATGTCTATTTCTGGTCTATGAATCGTCTATTTTAGGTCTATATATCAACCTATTTTAGATCTAAAAATCAACCTAATTTAGACGTCTATTTCTGGTCTATTTGAGATCAATAATTAAACCTATTTTAAACGTCTACTTTAGGTCTATAAATAAACCTAAGGGTCTATAAATAAACCTAATTTAGGCGTCTATTTTAGGTCTATATATCAACCTATTTTAGATCTAAAAATCAACCTATTTTGGACGTCTATTTCTGGTCTATAAATCAACCTATTTTAGATCTATTTTAAACGTCTACTTTAGGTCTATAAATCAACCTAAGGGTCTATAAATCAACCTAATTTAGGCGTCTATTTTAGGTCTATATATCAACCTATTTTAGATCTAAAAATCAACCTATTTTAGACGTCTATTTCTGGTCTATTTTAAATCTATAAATAAACCTATTTTAAATGTCTACGTTAGGTCTATAAATCAACCTAAGTGTCTATAAATCAACCTAATTTAGGCGTCTATTTTAGGTCTATATATCAACCTATTTTAGATCTACAAATCAACCTATTTTAGACGTCTATTTCTGGTCTATAAATCGTCTATTTTAGGTCTATATATCAACCTATTTTAGATCTAAAAATAAACCTATTTTAAACGTCTACTTTAGGTCTATAAATCAACCTAAGGGTCTATAAATCAACCTAATTTAGGCGTCTATTTTAGGTCTATATATCAACCTATTTTAGATCTAAAAATAAACCTATTTTAAACGTCTACTATAGGTCTATAAATCAACCTAAGGGTCTATAAATCAACCTAATTTAGGCGTCTATTTTAGGGGTATATATCAACCTATTTTAGATCTAAAAATCAACCTATTTTAGACGTCTATTTCTGGTCTATTTTAAATCTATAAATAAACCTATTTTAAATGTCTACATTAGGTCTATAAATCAACCTAAGTGTCTATAAATCAACCTAATTTAGGCGTCTATTTTAGGTCTATATATCAACCTATTTTAGATCTAAAAATAAACCTATTTTAGACGTCTATTTCTGGTCTATAAATCGTCTATTTTAGGTCTATATATCAACCTATTTTAGATCTAAAAATAAACCTATTTTAAACGTCTACTTTAGGTCTATAAATCAACCTAAGGGTCTATAAATCAACCTAATTTAGGCGTCTATTTTAGGTCTATATATCAACCTATTTTAGATCTAAAAATCAACCTATTTTAGACGTCTATTTCTGGTCTATAAATCGTCTATTTTAGGTCTGTATATCAACCTATTTTAGATCTAAAAAAATAAACCTATTTTAAACGTCTACGTTAGGTCTATAAATCAACCTAAGGGTCTATAAATAAACCTAATCTAGGCGTCTATTTTAGGTCTATATATCAACCTATTTTAGATCTAAAAAATCAACCTATTTTAGACTTCTATTTCTGGTCTATAAATCAACCTATTTTAGATCTATAAAAAAACCTATTTTGAACGTCTACTTTAGGTCTATAAATCAACCTAATTTAGGTGTCTATTTTAGGTCTATATATCAACCTATTTTAGATCTAAAAATCAATCTATTCTAGACGTCTATTTCTGGTTTAAAAATTAACCTATTTTAGACGTCTATTTTTGGTTTAAAAATCAACCTATTTTAGACGTCTATTTTTGGTTTAAAAATCAACGTTTTTAGACGTCTATTTTTGGTCTAAAAATCAACCTATTTTAGACGTCTATTTTTGGTTTAAAAATCAACCTTTTTTAGACGTCTATTTTTTTTTAAAAAATCAACCTTTTTTAGACGTCTATTTCTGGTCTATAAATAAACCTATTTTAGATCTATTTTAAACATCTACTTTAGGTCTATAAATCAACCTAAGGGTCTATAAATCAACCTAATTTAGGTGTCTATTTTAGGTCTATATATCAACCTATTTTAGATCTAAAAACCAACCTATTTTAGACGTCTATTTCTGGTCTATTTTAGATCTATAAATAAACCTATTTTAAACGTCTACTTTAGGTCTATAAATCAACCTAAGGGTCTATAAATCAACCTAATTTAGGCGTCTATTTTAGGTCTATATATCAACCTATTTTAGATCTAAAAATCAACCTATTTTAGACGTCTATTTCTGGTCTATAAATCATCTATTTTAGGTCTATATATCAACCTATTTTAGATCTAAAAATAAACCTATTTTAAACGTCTACTTTAGGTCTATAAATCAACCTAAGGGTCTATAAATCAACCTAATTTAGGCGTCTATTTTAGGTCTATATATCAACCTATTTTAGACGTCTATTTCTGGTCTATAAATCGTCTATTTTAGGTCTATATCAACCTTTTTTAGATCTAAAAATCAACCTATTTTAGACGTCTATTTCTGGTCTATTTGAGATCTATAATTAAACCTATTTTAAACGTCTACTTTAGGTCTATAAATAAACCTAAGTGTCTATAAATCAACCTAATTTAGGCGTCTATTTTAGGTCTATATATCAACCTATTTTAGACGTCTATTTCTGGTCTATAAATCAACCTATTTTAGATCTATTTTAAACGTCTACTTTAGGTCTATAAATCAACCTAAGGGTCTATAAATCAACCTAATTTAGGCGTCTATTTTAGGTCTATATATCAACCTATTTTAGATCTAAAAATCAACCTATTTTAGACGTCTATTTCTGGTCTATTTTAGATCTATAAATAAACCTATTTTAAACGTCTACTTTAGGTCTATAAATCAACCTAAGGGTCTATAAATCAACCTAATTTAGGCGTCTATTTTAGGTCTATATATCAACCTATTTTAGATCTAAAAATCAACCTATTTTAGACGTCTATTTCTGGTCTATAAATCAACCTATTTTAGATCTATTTTAAACGTCTACTTTAGGTCTATAAATCAACCTAAGGGTCTATAAATCAACCTAATTTAGGCGTCTATTTTAGGTCTATATATCAACCTATTTTAGATCTAAAAATCAACCTATTTTAGACGTCTATTTCTGGTCTATAAATCAACCTATTTTAGATCTATAAATCAACCTATTTTAAACGTCTACGTTAGGTCTATAAATCAACCTAAGGGTCTATAAATCAACCTAATCTAGGTGTCTATTTTAGGTCTATATATCAACCTATTTTAGATCTAAAAAATCAACCTATTTTAGACGTCTATTTCTGGTCTATAAATCAACCTATTTTAGATCTATTTTAAACGTCTACTTTAGGTCTATAAATCAACCTAAGGGTCTATAAATCAACCTAATTTAGGCGTCTATTTTAGGTCTATATATCAACCTATTTTAGATCTAAAAATCAACCTATTTTAGACGTCTATTTCTGGTCTATAAATCAACCTATTTTAGATCTATAAATAAACCTATTTTAAACGTCTACGTTAGGTCTATAAATCAACCTAAGGGTCTATAAATCAACCTAATCTAGGCGTCTATTTTAGGTCTATATATTAACCTATTTTAGATCTAAAAAATCAACCTATTTTAGACTTCTATTTCTGGTCTATAAATCGTCTATTTTAGGTCTATATATCAACCTATTTTAGATCTAAAAATAAACCTATTTTAGACGTCTATTTCTGGTCTATTTGAGATCTATAATTAAACCTATTTTAAACGTCTACTTAAGGTCTATAAATCAACCTAAGGGTCTATAAATCAACCTAATTTAGGCGTCTATTTTAGGTCTATATATCAACCTATTTTAGATCTAAAAATCAACCTATTTCAGACGTCTATTTCTGGTCTATAAATCAACCTATTTTAGATCTATTTTAAACGTCTACTTTAGGTCTATAAATCAACCTATTTTAGATCTAAAAATCAACCTATTTTAGACGTCTATTTCTGGTTTATAAATCGTCTATTTTAGGTCTATATATCAACCTATTTTAGATCTAAAAATAAACCTATTTTAAACGTCTACTTTAGGTCTATAAATCAACCTAAGGGTCTATAATTCAACCTAATTTAGGCGTCTATTTTAGGTCTATATATCAACCTATTTTAGATCTAAAAATCAACCTATTTTAGACGTCTATTTCTGGTCTATAAATCAACCTATTTTAGATCTATTTTAAACGTCTACTTTAGGTCTATAAATCAACCTAAGGGTCTATAAATCAACCTAATTTAGGCGTCTATTTTAGGTCTATATATCAACCTATTTTAGATCTAAAAATCAACCTATTTTAGACGTCTATTTCTGGTCTATAAATCGTCTATTTTAGGTCTATATATCAACCTATTTTAGATCTAAAAATCAACCTATTTTAGACGTCTATTTCTGGTCTATTTGAGATCTATAATTAAACCTATTTTAAACGTCTACTTTAGGTCTATAAATCAACCTAAGGGTCTATAAATACACCTAACTTAGGCGTCTATTTTAGGTCTATATATCAACCTATTTTAGATCTAAAAATCAACCTATTTTAGACGTCTATTTCTGGTCTATAAATCAACCTATTTTAGATCTATTTTAAACGTCTACTTTAGGTCTATAAATCAACCTAAGGGTCTATAAATCAACCTAATTTAGGCGTCTATTTTAGGTCTATATATCAACCTATTTTAGATCTAAAAATCAACCTATTTTAGACGTCTATTTCTGGTCTATAAATCAACCTATTTTAGATCTATAAATAAACCTATTTTAAACGTCTACGTTAGGTCTATAAATCAACCTAAGGGTCTATAAATCAACCTAATCTAGGCGTCTATTTTAGGTCTATATATTAACCTATTTTAGATCTAAAAAATCAACCTATTTTAGACTTCTATTTCTGGTCTATAAATCGTCTATTTTAGGTCTATATATCAACCTATTTTAGATCTAAAAATAAACCTATTTTAGACGTCTATTTCTGGTCTATTTGAGATCTATAATTAAACCTATTTTAAACGTCTACTTAAGGTCTATAAATCAACCTAAGGGTCTATAAATCAACCTAATTTAGGCGTCTATTTTAGGTCTATATATCAACCTATTTTAGATCTAAAAATCAACCTATTTCAGACGTCTATTTCTGGTCTATAAATCAACCTATTTTAGATCTATTTTAAACGTCTACTTTAGGTCTATAAATCAACCTAATTTAGGCGTCTATTTTAGGTCTATATATCAACCTATTTTAGATCTAAAAATCAACCTATTTTAGACGTCTATTTCTGGTTTATAAATCGTCTATTTTAGGTCTATATATCAACCTATTTTAGATCTAAAAATAAACCTATTTTAAACGTCTACTTTAGGTCTATAAATCAACCTAAGGGTCTATAATTCAACCTAATTTAGGCGTCTATTTTAGGTCTATATATCAACCTATTTTAGATCTAAAAATCAACCTATTTTAGACGTCTATTTCTGGTCTATAAATCAACCTATTTTAGATCTATTTTAAACGTCTACTTTAGGTCTATAAATCAACCTAAGGGTCTATAAATCAACCTAATTTAGGCGTCTATTTTAGGTCTATATATCAACCTATTTTAGATCTAAAAATCAACCTATTTTAGACGTCTATTTCTGGTCTATAAATCGTCTATTTTAGGTCTATATATCAACCTATTTTAGATCTAAAAATCAACCTATTTTAGACGTCTATTTCTGGTCTATTTGAGATCTATAATTAAACCTATTTTAAACGTCTACTTTAGGTCTATAAATCAACCTAAGGGTCTATAAATCAACCTAATTTAGGCGTCTATTTTAGGTCTATATATCAACCTATTTTAGATCTAAAAATCAACCTATTTTAGACGTCTATTTCTGGTCTATAAATCAACCTATTTTAGATCTATTTTAAACGTCTATTTTAGGTCTATATATCAACCTATTTTAGATCTAAAAATCAACCTATTTCAGACGTCTATTTCTGGTCTATAAATCAACCTATTTTAGATCTATTTTAAACGTCTACTTTAGGTCTATAAATCAACCTAATTTAGGCGTCTATTTTAGGTCTATATATCAACCTATTTTAGATCTAAAAATCAACCTATTTTAGACGTCTATTTCTGGTTTATAAATCGTCTATTTTAGGTCTATATATCAACCTATTTTAGATCTAAAAATAAACCTATTTTAAACGTCTACTTTAGGTCTATAAATCAACCTAAGGGTCTATAATTCAACCTAATTTAGGCGTCTATTTTAGGTCTATATATCAACCTATTTTAGATCTAAAAATCAACCTATTTTAGACGTCTATTTCTGGTCTATAAATCAACCTATTTTAGATCTATTTTAAACGTCTACTTTAGGTCTATAAATCAACCTAAGGGTCTATAAATCAACCTAATTTAGGCGTCTATTTTAGGTCTATATATCAACCTATTTCAGATCTAAAAATCAACCTATTTTAGACGTATATTTCTGATCTATAAATCGTCTATTTTAGGTCTATATATCAACCTATTTTAGATCTAAAAATCAACCTATTTTAGACGTCTATTTCTGGTCTATTTCAGATCTCTAATTAAACCTATTTTAAACGTCTACTTTAGGTCTATAAATCAACCTAAGGGTCTATAAATACACCTAACTTAGGCGTCTATTTTAGGTCTATATATCAACCTATTTTAGATCTAAAAATCAACCTATTTTAGACGTCTATTTCTGGTCTATAAATCAACCTATTTTAGATCTATTTTAAACGTCTACTTTAGGTCTATAAATCAACCTAAGGGTCTATAAATCAACCTAATTTAGGCGTCTATTTTAGGTCTATATATCAACCTATTTTAGATCTAAAAATCAACCTATTTTAGACGTCTATTTCTGGTCTATAAATCAACCTATTTTACATCTATAAATAAACCTATTTTAAACGTCTACGTTAGGTCTATAAATCAACCTAAGGGTCTATAAATCAACCTAATCTAGGCGTCTATTTTAGGTCTATATATCAACCTATTTTAGATCTAAAAAATCAACCTATTTTAGACGTCTATTTCTGGTCTATAAATCGTCTATTTTAGGTCCATATATCAACCTATTTTAGATCTAAAAATAAACCTATTTTAGACGTCTATTTCTGGTCTATTTGAGATCTATAATTAAACCTATTTTAAACGTCTACTTAAGGTCTATAAATCAACCTAAGGGTCTATAAATCAACCTAATTTAGGCGTCTATTTTAGGTCTATATATCAACCTAATTTAGATCTAAAAATCAACCTATTTTAGACGTCTATTTCTGGTCTATAAATCAACCTATTTTAGATCTATTTTAAACGTCTACTTTAGGTCTATAAATCAACCTAATTTAGGCGTCTATTTTAGGTCTATATACAAACCTATTTTAGATCTAAAAATCAACCTATTTTAGACGTCTAGTTCTGGTCTATAAATCGTCTGTTTTAGGTCTATATATCAACCTATTTTAGATCTAAAAATAAACCTATTTTAAACGTCTACTTTTGGTCTATAAATCAACCTAAGGGTCTATAAATCAACCTAATTTAGGCGTCTATTTTAGGTCTTTATATCAACCTATTTTAGATCTAAAAATCAACCTATTTTAGACGTCTATTTCTGGTCTATGAATCGTCTATTTTAGGTCTATATATCAACCTATTTTAGATCTAAAAATCAACCTAATTTAGACGTCTATTTCTGGTCTATTTGAGATCATTAATTAAACCTATTTTAAACGTCTACTTTAGGTCTATAAATAAACCTAAGGGTCTATAAATAAACCTAATTTAGGCGTCTATTTTAGGTCTATATATCAACCTATTTTAGATCTAAAAATCAACCTATTTTGGACCTCTATTTCTGGTCTATAAATCAACCTATTTTAGATCTATTTTAAACGTCTACTTTAGGTCTATAAATCAACCTAAGGGTCTATAAATCAACCTAATTTAGGCGTCTATTTTAGGTCTATATATCAACCTATTTTAGATCTAAAAATCAACCTATTTTAGATGTCTATTTCTGGTCTATTTTAAATCTATAAATAAACCTATTTTAAATGTCTACGTTAGGTCTATAAATCAACCTAAGTGTCTATAAATCAACCTAATTTAGGCGTCTATTTTAGGTCTATATATCAACCTATTTTAGATCTAAAAATCAACCTATTTTAGACGTCTATTTCTGGTCTATAAAACGTCTATTTTAGGTCTATATATCAACCTATTTTAGATCTAAAAATAAACCTATTTTAAACGTCTACTTTAGGTCTATAAATCAACCTAAGGGTCTATAAATCAACCTAATTTAGGCGTCTATTTTAGGTCTATATATCAACCTATTTTAGATCTAAAAATCAACCTATTTTAGACGTCTATTTCTGGTCTATAAATCGTCTATTTTAGGTCTGTATATCAACCTATTTTAGATCTAAATAAATAAACCTATTTTAAACGTCTACGTTAGGTCTATAAATCAACCTAAGGGTCTATAAATCAACCTAATCTAGGCGTCTATTTTAGGTCTATATATCAACCTATTTTAGATCTAAAAAATCAACCTATTTTAGACTTCTATTTCTGGTCTATAAATCAACCTATTTTAGATCTATAAATAAACCTATTTTGAACGTCTACTTTAGGTCTATAAATCAACCTAAGGGTCTATAAATCAACCTAATTTAGGTGTCTATTTTAGGTCTATATATCAACCTATTTTAGATCTAAAAATCAATCTATTCTAGACGTCTATTTCTGGTTTAAAAATTAACCTATTTTAGACGTCTATTTTTGGTTTAAAAATCAACCTATTTTAGACGTCTATTTTTGGTTTAAAAATCAACCTTTTTTGGACGTCTACTTTTGGTCTAAAAATCAACCTATTTTAGACGTCTATTTTTGGTTTAAAAATTCACCTTTTTTAGACGTCTATTTTTGTTTAAAAATCAACCTTTTTTAGACGTCTATTTCTGGTTTATAAATAAACCTATTTTAGATCTATTTTAAACATCTACTTTAGGTCTATAAATCAACCTAAGGGTCTATAAATCAACCTAATTTAGGCGTCTATTTTAGGTCTATATATCAACCTATTTTAGATCTAAAAATCAACCTATTTTAGACGTCTATTTCTGGTCTATAAATCGTCTATTTTAGGTCTATATATCAACCTATTTTAGATCTAAAAATAAACCTATTTTAAACGTCTACTTTAGGTCTATAAATCAACCTAAGGGTCTATAAATCAACCTAATTTAGGCGTCTATTTTAGGTCTATATATCAACCTATTTTAGACGTCTATTTCTGGTCTATAAATCGTCTATTTTAGGTCTATATCAACCTATTTTAGATCTAAAAATCAACCTATTTTAGACGTCTATTTCTGGTCTATTTGAGATCTATAATTAAACCTATTTTAAACGTCTACTTTAGGTCTATAAATCAACCTAAGTGTCTATAAATCAACCTAATTTAGGCGTCTATTTTAGGTCTATATATCAACCTATTTTAGACGTCTATTTCTGGTCTATAAATCAACCTATTTTAGATCTATTTTAAACGTCTACTTTAGGTCTATAAATCAACCTAAGGGTCTATAAATCAACCTAATTTAGGCGTCTATTTTAGGTCTATATATCAACCTATTTTAGATCTAAAAATCAACCTATTTTAGACGTCTATTTCTGGTCTATTTTAGATCTATAAATAAACCTATTTTAAACGTCTACTTTAGGTCTATAAATCAACCTAAGGGTCTATAAATCAACCTAATTTAGGCGTCTATTTTAGGTCTATATATCAACCTATTTTAGATCTAAAAATCAACCTATTTTAGACGTCTATTTCTGGTCTATAAATCAACCTATTTTAGATCTATTTTAAACGTCTACTTTAGGTCTATAAATCAACCTAAGGGTCTATAAATCAACCTAATTTAGGCGTCTAATTTAGGTCTATATATCAACCTATTTTAGATCTAAAAATCAACCTATTTTAGACGTCTATTTCTGGTCTTTAAATCAACCTATTTTAGATCTATAAATAAACCTATTTTAAACGTCTACGTTAGGTCTATAAATCAACCTAAGGGTCTATAAATCAACCTAATCTAGGTGTCTATTTTAGGTCTATATATCAACCTATTTTAGATCAAAAAAATCAACCTATTTTAGACGTCTATTTCTGGTCTATAAATCAACCTATTTTAGATCTATTTTAAACATCTACTTTAGGTCTATAAATCAACCTAAGGGTCTATAAATCAACCTAATTTAGGCGTCTATTTTAGGTCTATATATCAACCTATTTTAGACGTCTATTTCTGGTCTATAAATCAACCTATTTTAGATCTATTTTAAACGTCTACTTTAGGTCTATAAATCAACCTAAGGGTCTATAAATACACCTAACTTAGGCGTCTATTTTAGGTCTATATATCAACCTATTTTAGATCTAAAAATCAACCTATTTTAGACGTCTATTTCTGGTCTATAAATCAACCTATTTTAGATCTATTTCAAACGTCTACTTTAGGTCTATAAATCAACCTAAGGGTCTATAAATCAACCTAATTTAGGCGTCTATTTTAGGTCTATATATCAACCTATTTTAGATCTAAAAATCAACCTATTTTAGACGTCTATTTCTGGTCTATAAATCAACCTATTTTAGATCTATAAATAAACCTATTTTAAACGTCTACGTTAGGTCTATAAATCAACCTAAGGGTCTATAAATCAACCTAATCTAGGCGTCTATTTTAGGTCTATATATCAACCTATTTTAGATCTAAAAAATCAACCTATTTTAGACTTCTATTTCTGGTCTATAAATCGTCTAGTTTAGGTCTATATATCAACCTATGTTAGATCTAAAAATAAACCTATTTTAGACGTCTATTTCTGGTCTATTTGAGATCTATAATTAAACCTATTTTAAACGTCTACTTAAGGTCTATAAATCAACCTAAGGGTCTATAAATCAACCTAATTTAGGCGTCTATTTTAGGTCTATATATCAACCTATTTTAGATCTAAAAATCAACCTATTTTAGACGTCTATTTCTGGTCTATAAATCAACCTATTTTAGATCTATTTTAAACGTCTACTTTAGGTCTATAAATCAACCTAATTTAGGCGTCTATTTTAGGTCTATATATCAACCTATTTTAGATCTAAAAATCAACCTATTTTAGACGTCTATTTCTGGTTTATAAATCGTCTATTTTAGGTCTATATATCAACCTATTTTAGATCTAAAAATAAACCTATTTTAGACGTCTATTTCTGGTCTATTTGAGATCTATAATTAAACCCATTTTAAACGTCTACGTTAGGTCTATAAATCAACCTAATCTAGGCGTATATTTTAGGTCTATATATCAACCTGTTTTAGATCTAAAAAATCAACCTATTTTAGACGTCTATTTCTGGTCTATAAATCAACCTATTTTAGATCTATAAATAAACCTATTTTGAACGTCTACTTTAGGTCTATAAATCAACCTAATTTAGGCGTCTATTTTAGGTCTATATATCAACCTATTTTAGATCTAAAAATCAACCTATTTTAGACGTCTATTTCTGGTCTATAAATCAACCTATTTTAGATCTATTTTAAACGTCTACTTTAGGTCTATAAATCAACCTAAGGGTCTATAAATCAACCTAATTTAGGCGTCTATTTTAGGTCTATATATCAACCTATTTTAGATCTAAAAATCAACCTATTTTAGACGTCTATTTCTGGTCTATAAATCGTCTATTTTAGGTCTATATATCAACCTATTTTAGATCTAAAAATCAACCTATTTTAAACGTCTACTTTAGGTCTATAAATCAACCTAAGGGTCTATAAATCAACCTAATTTAGGCATGTATTTTAGGTCTATATATCAACCTATTTCAGATCTATAAATCAACCTATTTTAGACATCTATTTCTGGTCTATAAATCGTCTATTTTAGGTCTATATATCAACCTATTTTAGATCTAAAAATCAACCTATTTTAGACGTCTATTTCTGGTCTATAAATCAACCTATTTTAGATCTATAAATAAACCTATTTTAAACGTCTACGTTAGGTCTATAAATCAACCTAAGGGTCTATAAATCAACCTAATCTAGGCGTCTATTTTAGGTCTATATATCAACCTATTTTAGATCTAAAAAATCAACCTATTTTAGACGTCTATTTCTGGTCTATAAATCGTCTATTTTAGGTCCATATATCAACCTATTTTAGATCTAAAAATAAACCTATTTTAGACGTCTATTTCTGGTCTATTTGAGATCTATAATTAAACCTATTTTAAACGTCTACTTAAGGTCTATAAATCAACCTAAGGGTCTATAAATCAACCTAATTTAGGCGTCTATTTTAGGTCTATATATCAACCTATTTTAGATCTAAAAATCAACCTATTTTAGACGTCTATTTCTGGTCTATAAATCAACCTATTTTAGATCTATTTTAAACGTCTACTTTAGGTCTATAAATCAACCTAATTTAGGCGTCTATTTTAGGTCTATATACCAACCTATTTTAGATCTAAAAATCAACCTATTTTAGACGTCTAGTTCTGGTCTATAAATCGTCTGTTTTAGGTCTATATTTAAACCTATTTTAGATCTAAAAATAAACTTATTTTAAACGTCTACTTTTGGTCTATAAATCAACCTAAGGGTCTATAAATCAACCTAATTTAGGCGTCTATTTTAGGTCTTTATATCAACCTATTTTAGATCTAAAAATCAACCTATTTTAGACGTCTATTTCTGGTCTATGAATCGTCTATTTTAGGTCTATATATCAACCTATTTTAGATCTAAAAATCAACCTAATTTAGACGTCTATTTCTGGTCTATTTGAGATCAATAATTAAACCTATTTTAAACGTCTACTTTAGGTCTATAAATAAACCTAAGGGTCTATAAATAAACCTAATTTAGGCGTCTATTTTAGGTCTATATATCAACCTATTTTAGATCTAAAAATCAACCTATTTTGGACGTCTATTTCTGGTCTATAAATCAACCTATTTTAGATCTATTTTAAACGTCTACTTTAGGTCTATAAATCAACCTAAGGGTCTATAAATCAACCTAATTTAGGCGTCTATTTTAGGTCTATATATCAACCTATTTTAGATCTAAAAATCAACCTATTTTAGACGTCTATTTCTGGTCTATTTTAAATCTATAAATAAACCTATTTTAAATGTCTACGTTAGGTCTATAAATCAACCTAAGTGTCTATAAATCAACCTAATTTAGGCGTCTATTTTAGGTCTATATATCAACCTATTTTAGATCTAAAAATCAACCTATTTTAGACGTCTATTTCTGGTCTATAAATCGTCTATTTTAGGTCTATATATCAACCTATTTTAGATCTAAAAATAAACCTATTTTAAACGTCTACTTTAGGTCTATAAATCAACCTAAGGGTCTATAAATCAACCTAATTTAGGCGTCTATTTTAGGTCTATATATCAACCTATTTTAGATCTAAAAATCAACCTATTTTAGACGTCTATTTCTGGTCTATAAATCGTCTATTTTAGGTCTGTATATCAACCTATTTTAGATCTAAAAAAATAAACCTATTTTAAACGTCTACGTTAGGTCTATAAATCAACCTAAGGGTCTATAAATCAACCTAATCTAGGCGTCTATTTTAGGTCTATATATCAACCTATTTTAGATCTAAAAAATCAACCTATTTTAGACTTCTATTTCTGGTCTATAAATCAACCTATTTTAGATCTATAAATAAACCTATTTTGAACGTCTACTTTAGGTCTATAAATCAACCTAAGGGTCTATAAATCAACCTAATTTAGGTGTCTATTTTAGGTCTATATATCAACCTATTTTAGATCTAAAAATCAATCTATTCTAGACGTCTATTTCTGGTTTAAAAATTAACCTATTTTAGACGTCTATTTCTGGTTTAAAAATTAACCTATTTTAGACGTCTATTTTTGGTTTAAAAATCAACCTATTTTAGACGTCTATTTTTGGTTTAAAAATCAACCTTTTTTAGACGTCTATTTTTGGTCTAAAAATCAACCTTTTTTAGACGTCTATTTTTTGTTTAAAAATCAACCTTTTTTAGACGTCTATTTCTGGTCTATAAATAAACCTATTTTAGATCTATTTTAAACATCTACTTTAGGTCTATAAATCAACCTAAGGGTCTATAAATCAACCTAATTTAGGCGTCTATTTTAGGTCTATATATCAACCTATTTTAGATCTAAAAACCAACCTATTTTAGACGTCTATTTCTGGTCTATTTTAGATCTATAAATAAACCTATTTTAAACGTCTACTTTAGGTCTATAAATCAACCTAAGGGTCTATAAATCAACCTAATTTAGGCGTCTATTTTAGGTCTATATATCAACCTATTTTAGATCTAAAAATCAACCTATTTTAGACGTCTATTTCTGGTCTATAAATCGTCTATTTTAGGTCTATATATCAACCTTAGATCTAAAAATAAACCTATTTTAAACGTCTACTTTAGGTCTATAAATCAACCTAAGGGTCTATAAATCAACCTAATTTAGGCGTCTATTTTAGGTCTATATATCAACCTATTTTAGACGTCTATTTCTGGTCTATAAATCGTCTATTTTAGGTCTATATCAACCTATTTTAGATCTAAAAATCAACCTATTTTAGACGTCTATTTCTGGTCTATTTGAGATCTATAATTAAACCTATTTTAAACGTCTACTTTAGGTCTATAAATCAACCTAAGTGTCTATAAATCAACCTAATTTAGGCGTCTATTTTAGGTCTATATATCAACCTATTTTAGACGTCTATTTCTGGTCTATAAATCAACCTATTTTAGATCTATTTTAAACGTCTACTTTAGGTCTATAAATCAACCTAAGGGTCTATAAATCAACCTAATTTAGGCGTCTATTTTAGGTCTATATATCAACCTATTTTAGATCTACAAATCAACCTATTTTAGACGTCTATTTCTGGTCTATTTTAGATCTATAAATAAACCTATTTTAAACGTCTACTTTAGGTCTATAAATCAACCTAAGGGTCTATAAATCAACCTAATTTAGGCGTCTATTTTAGGTCTATATATCAACCTATTTTAGATCTAAAAATCAACCTATTTTAGACGTCTATTTCTGGTCTATAAATCAACCTATTTTAGATCTATTTTAAACGTCTACTTTAGGTCTATAAATCAACCTAAGGGTCTATAAATCAACCTAATTTAGGCGTCTATTTTAGGTCTATATATCAACCTATTTTAGATCTAAAAATCAACCTATTTTAGACGTCTATTTCTGGTCTATAAATCAACCTATTTTAGATCTATAAATAAACCTATTTTAAACGTCTACGTTAGGTCTATAAATCAACCTAAGGGTCTATAAATCAACCTAATCTAGGTGTCTATTTTAGGTCTATATATCAACCTATTTTAGATCTAAAAAATCAACCTATTTTAGACGTCTATTTCTGGTCTATAAATCAACCTATTTTAGATCTATTTTAAACGTCTACTTTAGGTCTATAAATCAACCTAAGGGTCTATAAATCAACCTAATTTAGGCGTCTATTTTAGGTCTATATATCAACCTATTTTAGATCTAAAAATCAACCTATTTTAGACGTCTATTTCTGGTCTATAAATCAACCTATTTTAGATCTATTTTAAACGTCTACTTTAGGTCTATAAATCAACCTAAGGGTCTATAAATCAACCTAATTTAGGCGTCTATTTTAGGTCTATATATCAACCTATTTTAGATCTAAAAATCAACCTATTTTAGACGTCTATTTCTGGTCTATAAATCGTCTATTTTAGGTCTATATATCAACCTATTTTAGATCTAAAAATCAACCTATTTTAAACGTCTACTTTAGGTCTATAAATCAACCTAAGGGTCTATAAATCAACCTAATTTAGGCATGTATTTTAGGTCTATATATCAACCTATTTCAGATCTAAAAATCAACCTATTTTAGACGTCTATTTCTGGTCTATAAATCGTCTATTTTAGGTCTATATATCAACCTATTTTAGATCTAAAAATAAACCTATTTTAGACGTCTATTTCTGGTCTATTTGAGATCTATAATTAAACCTATTTTAAACGTCTACCTAAGGTCTATAAATCAACCTAAGGGTCTATAAATCAACCTAATTTAGGCGTCTATTTTAGGTCTATATATCAACCTATTTTAGATCTAAAAATCAACCTATTTTAGACGTCTATTTCTGGTCTATAAATCAACCTATTTTAGATCTATTTTAAACGTCTACTTTAGGTCTATAAATCAACCTAATTTAGGCGTCTATTTTAGGTCTATATATCAACCTATTTTAGATCTAAAAATCAACCTATTTTAGACGTCTAGTTCTGGTTTATAAATAGTCTATTTTAGGTCTATATATCAACCTATTTTAGATCTAAAAATAAACCTATTTTAAACGTCTACTTTAGGTCTATAAATCAACCTAAGGGTCTATAATTCAACCTAATTTAGGCGTCTATTTTAGGTCTATATATCAACCTATTTTAGATCTAAAAATCAACCTATTTTAGACGTCTATTTCTGGTCTATAAATCAACCTATTTTAGATCTATTTTAAACGTCTACTTTAGGTCTATAAATCAACCTAAGGGTCTATAAATCAACCTAATTTAGGCGTCTATTTTAGGCCTATTTTAGATCTAAAAATCAACCTATTTTAGACGTCTATTTCTGGTCTATAAATCAACCTATTTTAGATCTATTTTAAACGTCTACTTTAGGTCTATAAATCAACCTAAGGGTCTATAAATCAACCTAATTTAGGCGTCTATTTTAGGTCTATATATCAACCTATTTTAGATCTAAAAATCAACCTATTTTAGACGTCTATTTCTGGTCTATAAATCGTCTATTTTAGGTCTATACATCAACCTATTTAAGATCTAAAAATCAACCTATTTTAGACGTCTATTTCTGGTCTATTTGAGATCTATAATTAAACCTATTTTAAACGTCTACTTTAGGTCTATAAATCAACCTAAGGGTCTATAAATCAACCTAATTTAGGCGTCTATTTTAGGTCTATATATCAACCTATTTTAGATCTAAAAATCAACCTATTTTAGACGTCTATTTCTGGTCTATAAATCAACCTATTTTAGATCTATTTTAAACGTCTACTTTAGGTCTATAAATCAACCTAAGGGTCTATAAATCAACCTAATTTAGGCGTCTATTTTAGGTCTATATATCAACCTATTTTAGATCTAAAAATCAACCTATTTTAGACGTCTATTTCTGGTCTATAAATCGTCTATTTTAGGTCTATATATCAACCTATTTTAGATCTAAAAATCAACCTATTTTAGACGTCTATTTCTGGTCTATTTGAGATCTATAATTAAACCTATTTTAAACGTCTACGTTAGGTCTATAAATCAACCTAATCTAGGCGTATATTTTAGGTCTATATATCAACCTATTTTAGATCTAAAAAATCAACCTATTTTAGACGTCTATTTCTGGTCTATAAATCAACCTATTTTAGATCTATAAATAAACCTATTTTGAACGTCTACTTTAGGTCTATAAATCAACCTAATTTAGGCGTCTATTTTAGGTCTATATATCAACCTATTTTAGATCTAAAAATCAACCTATTTTAGACGTCTATTTCTGGTCTATAAATCAACCTATTTTAGATCTATTTTAAACGTCTACTTTAGGTCTATAAATCAACCTAAGGGTCTATAATTCAACCTAATTTAGGCGTCTATTTTAGGTCTATATATCAACCTATTTTAGATCTAAAAATCAATCTATTTTAGACGTCTATTTCTGGTCTATAAATCAACCTATTTTAGATCTATTTTAAACGTCTACTTTAGGTCTATAAATCAACCTAAGGGTCTATAAATCAACCTAATTTAGGCGTCTATTTTAGGTCTATATATCAACCTATTTTAGATCTAAAAATCAACCTATTTTAGACGTCTATTTCTGGTCTATAAATCAACCTATTTTAGATCTATTTTAAACGTCTACTTTAGGTCTATAAATCAACCTAAGGGTCTATAAATCAACCTAATTTAGGCGTCTATTTTAGGTCTATATATCAACCTATTTTAGATCTAAAAATCAACCTATTTTAGACGTCTATTTCTGGTCTATAAATCGTCTATTTTAGGTCTATATATCAACCTATTTTAGATCTAAAAATCAACCTATTTTAGACGTCTATTTCTGGTCTATTTGAGATCTATAATTAAACCTATTTTAAACGTCTACGTTAGGTCTATAAATGAACCTAATCTAGGCGTATATTTTAGGTCTATATATCAACCTATTTTAGATCTAAAAAATCAACCTATTTTAGACGTCTATTTCTGGTCTATAAATCAACCTATTTTAGATCTATAAATAAACCTATTTTGAACGTCTACTTTAGGTCTATAAATCAACCTAATTTAGGCGTCTATTTTAGGTCTATATATCAACCTATTTTAGATCTAAAAATCAACCTATTTTAGACGTCTATTTCTGGTCTATAAATCAACCTATTTTAGATCTATTTTAAACGTCTACTTTAGGTCTATAAATCAACCTAAGGGTCTATAAATCAACCTAATTTAGGCGTCTATTTTAGGTCTATATATCAACCTATTTTAGATCTAAAAATCAACCTATTTTAGACGTCTATTTCTGGTTTATAAATCGTCTATTTTAGGTCTATATATCAACCTATTTTAGATCTAAAAATAAACCTATTTTAAACGTCTACTTTAGGTCTATAAATCAACCTAAGGGTCTATAATTCAACCTAATTTAGGCGTCTATTTTAGGTCTATATATCAACCTATTTTAGATCTAAAAATCAACCTATTTTAGACGTCTATTTCTGGTCTATAAATCAACCTATTTTAGATCTATTTTAAACGTCTACTTTAGGTCTATAAATCAACCTAATTTAGGCGTCTATTTTAGGTCTATATATCAACCTATTTTAGATCTAAAAATCAACCAATTTTAGACGTCTATTTCTGGTCTATTTTAGATCTATAAATAAACCTATTTTAAACGTCTACTTTAGGTCTATAAATCAACCTAAGGGTCTATAAATCAACCTAATTTAGGCGTCTATTTTAGGTCTATATACCAACCTATTTTAGATCTAAAAATCAACCTATTTTAGACGTCTATTTCTGGTCTATAAATCGTCTGTTTTAGGTCTATATATCAACGTATTTTAGATCTAAAAATGAACCTATTTTAAACGTCTACTTTTGGTCTATAAATCAACCTAAGGGTCTATAAATCAACCTAATTTAGGCGTCTATTTTAGGTCTTTATATCAACCTATTTTAGATCTAAAAATCAACCTATTTTAGACATCTATTTCTGGTCTATGAATCGTCTATTTTAGGTCTATATATCAACCTATTTTAGATCTAAAAATCAACCTAATTTAGACGTCTATTTCTGGTCTATTTGAGATCAATAATTAAACCTATTTTAAACGTCTACTTTAGGTCTATAAATAAACCTAAGGGTCTATAAATAAACCTAATTTAGGCGTCTATTTTAGGTCTATATATCAACCTATTTTAGATCTAAAAATCAACCTATTTTGGACGTCTATTTCTGGTCTATAAATCAACCTATTTTAGATCTATTTTAAACGTCTACTTTAGGTCTATAAATCAACCTAAGGGTCTATAAATCAACCTAATTTAGGCGTCTATTTTAGGTCTATATATCAACCTATTTTAGATCTAAAAATCAACCTATTTTAGACGTCTATTTCTGGTCTATAAATCGTCTATTTTAGGTCTATATATCAACCTATTTTAGATCTAAAAATAAACCTATTTTAAACGTCTACTTTAGGTCTATAAATCAACCTAAGGGTCTATAAATCAACCTAATTTAGGCGTCTATTTTAGGTCTATATATCAACCTATTTTAGACGTCTATTTCTGGTCTATAAATCGTCTATTTTAGGTCTATATCAACCTATTTTAGATCTAAAAATCAACCTATTTTAGACGTCTATTTCTGGTCTATTTGAGATCTATAATTAAACCTATTTTAAACGTCTACTTTAGGTCTATAAATCAACCTAAGTGTCTATAAATCAACCTAATTTAGGCGTCTATTTTAGGTCTATATATCAACCTTTTTTAGACGTCTATTTCTGGTCTATAAATCAACCTATTTTAGATCTCTTTTAAACGTCTACTTTAGGTCTATAAATCAACCTAAGGGTCTATAAATCAACCTAATATAGGCGTCTATTTTAGGTCTATATATCAACCTATTTTAGATCTAAAAATCAACCTATTTTAGACGTCTATTTCTGGTCTATTTTAGATCTATAAATAGACCTATTTTAAACGTCTACTTTAGGTCTATAAATCAACCTAAGGGTCTATAAATCAACCTAATTTAGGCGTCTATTTTAGGTCTATATATCAACCTATTTTAGATTTAAAAATCAACCTATTTTAGACGTCTATTTCTGGTCTATAAATCAACCTATTTTAGATCTATTTTAAACGTCTACTTTAGGTCTATAAATCAACCTAAGGGTCTATAAGTCAACCTAATTTAGGCGTCTATTTTAGGTCTATATATCAACCTATTTTAGATCTAAAAATCAACCTATTTTAGACGTCTATTTCTGGTCTATAAATCAACCTATTTTAGATCTATAAATAAACCTATTTTAAACGTCTACGTTAGGTCTTTAAATCAACCTAAGGGTCTATAAATCAACCTAATCTAGGTGTCTATTTTAGGTCTATATATCAACCTATTTTAGATCTAAAAAATCAACCTATTTTAGACGTCTATTTCTGGTCTATAAATCAACCTATTTTAGATCTATTTTAAACGTCTACTTTAGGTCTATAAATCAACCTAAGGGTCTATAAATCAACCTAATTTAGGCGTCTATTTTAGGTCTATATATCAACCTATTTTAGATCTAAAAATCAACCTATTTAAGACGTCTATTTCTGGTCTATAAATCAACCTATTTTAGATCTATTTTAAACGTCTACTTTAGGTCTATAAATCAACCTAAGGGTCTATAAATCAACCTAATTTAGGCGTCTATTTTAGGTCTATATATCAACCTATTTTAGATCTAAAAATCAACCTATTTTAGACGTCTATTTCTGGTCTTTAAATCGTCTATTTTAGGTCTATATATCAACCTATTTTAGATCTAATAATCAACCTATTTTAAACGTCTACTTTAGGTCTATAAATCAACCTAAGGGTCTATAAATCAACCTAATTTAGGCATGTATTTTAGGTCTATATATCAACCTATTTCAGATCTTAAAATAAACCTATTTTAGACGTCTATTTTTGGTCTATAAATCGTCTATTTTAGGTCTATATATCAACCTATTTTAGATCTAAAAATCAACCTATTTTAGACGTCTATTTCTGGTCTATTTCAGATCTATAATTAAACCTATTTTAAACGTCTACTTCAGGTCTATAAATCAACCTAAGGGTCTATAAATACACCTAACTTAGGCGTCTATTTTAGGTCTATATATCAACCTATTTTAGATCTAAAAATCAACCTATTTTAGACGTCTATTTCTGGTCTATAAATCAACCTATTTTAGATCTATTTTAAACGTCTACTTTAGGTCTATAAATCAACCTAAGGGTCTATAAATCAACCTAATTTAGGCGTCTATTTTAGGTCTATATATCAACCTATTTTAGATCTAAAAATCAACCTATTTTAGACGTCTATTTCTGGTCTATAAATCAACCTATTTTAGATCTATAAATAAACCTATTTTAAACGTCTACGTTAGGTCTATAAATCAACCTAAGGGTCTATAAATCAACCTAATCTAGGCGTCTATTTTAGGTCTATATATCAACCTATTTTAGATCTAAAAAATCAACCTATTTTAGACGTCTATTTCTGGTCTATAAATCGTCTATTTTAGGTCTATATATCAACCTATTTTAGATCTAAAAATAAACCTATTTTAGACGTCTATTTCTGGTCTATTTGAGATCTATAATTAAACCTATTTTAAACGTCTACTTATGGTCTATAAATCAACCTAAGGGTCTATAAATCAACCTAATTTAGGCGTCTATTTTAGGTCTATATATCAACCTATTTTAGATCTAAAAATCAACCTATTTTAGACGTCTATTTCTGGTCTATAAATCAACCTATTTTAGATCTATTTTAAACGTCTACTTTAGGTCTATAAATCAACCTAATTTAGGCGTCTATTTTAGGTCTATATATCAACCTATTTTAGATCTAAAAATCAACCTATTTTAGACGTCTATTTCAGGTCTATATATCAACCTATTTTAGATCTATTTTAAACGTCTACTTTAGGTCTATAAATCAACCTAAGGGTCTATAAATCAACCTAAATTAGGCGTCTATTTTAGGTCTATATATCAACCTATTTTAGATCAGATCTATAAATAAACCTATTTTAAACGTCTACTTTAGGTCTATAAATCAACCTAAGGGTCTATAAATCAACCTAATTTAGGCGTCTATTTTAGGTCTATATATCAACCTATTTTAGATCTAAAAATCAACCTATTTTAGACGTCTATTTCTGGTCTATAAATCGTCTATTTTAGGTCTATATATCAACCTATTTTAGATCTAAAAATAAACCTATTTTAAACGTCTACTTTAGGTCTATAAATCAACCTAAGGGTCTATAAATCAACCTAATTTAGGCGTCTATTTTAGGTCTATATATCAACCTATTTTAGACGTCTATTTCTGGTCTATAAATCGTCTATTTTAGGTCTATATCAACCTATTTTAGATCTAAAAATCAACCTATTTTAGACGTCTATTTCTGGTCTATTTGAGATCTATAATTAAACCTATTTTAAACGTCTACTTTAGGTCTATAAATCAACCTGTGTCTATAAATCAACCTAATTTAGGCGTCTATTTTAGGTCTATATATCAACCTATTTTAGACGTCTATTTCTGGTCTATAAATCAACCTATTTTAGATCTATTTTAAACGTCTACTTTAGGTCTATAAATCAACCTAAGGGTCTATAAATCAACCTAATTTAGGCGTCTATTTTAGGTCTATATATCAACCTATTTTAGATCTAAAAATCAACCTATTTTAGACGTCTATTTCTGGTCTATTTTAGATCTATAAATAAACCTATTTTAAACGTCTACTTTAGGTCTATAAATCAACCTAAGGGTCTATAAATCAACCTAATTTAGGCGTCTATTTTAGGTCTATATATTAACCTATTTTAGATCTCAAAATCAACCTATTTTAGACGTCTATTTCTGGTCTATAAATCGTCTATTTTAGGTCTATATATCAACCTATTTTAGATCTAAAAATAAACCTATTTTAGACGTCTATTTCTGGTCTATTTGAGATCTATAATTAAACCTATTTTAAACGTCTACTTAAGGTCTATAAATCAACCTAAGGGTCTATAAATCAACCTAATTTAGGCGTCTATTTTAGGTCTATATATCAACCTATTTTAGATCTAAAAATCAACCTATTTCAGACGTCTATTTCTGGTCTATAAATCAACCTATTTTAGATCTATTTTAAACGTCTACTTTAGGTCTATAAATCAACCTAATTTAGGCGTCTATTTTAGGTCTATATATCAACCTATTTTAGATCTAAAAATCAACCTATTTTAGACGTCTATTTCTGGTTTATAAATCGTCTATTTTAGGTCTATATATCAACCTATTTTAGATCTAAAAATAAACCTATTTTAAACGTCTACTTTAGGTCTATAAATCAACCTAAGGGTCTATAATTCAACCTAATTTAGGCGTCTATTTTAGGTCTATATATCAACCTATTTTAGATCTAAAAATCAACCTATTTTAGACGTCTATTTCTGGTCTATAAATCAACCTATTTTAGATCTATTTTAAACGTCTACTTTAGGTCTATAAATCAACCTAAGGGTCTATAAATCAACCTAATTTAGGCGTCTATTTTAGGTCTATATATCAACCTATTTTAGATCTAAAAATCAACCTATTTTAGACGTCTATTTCTGGTCTATAAATCGTCTATTTTAGGTCTATATATCAACCTATTTTAGATCTAAAAATCAACCTATTTTAGACGTCTATTTCTGGTCTATTTGAGATCTATAATTAAACCTATTTTAAACGTCTACTTTAGGTCTATAAATCAACCTAAGGGTCTATAAATCAACCTAATTTAGGCGTCTATTTTAGGTCTATATATCAACCTATTTTAGATCTAAAAATCAGCCTATTTTAGACGTCTATTTCTGGTCTATAAATCAACCTATTTTAGATCTATTTTAAACGTCTACTTTAGGTCTAAAAATCAACCTAAGGGTCTATAAATCAACCTAATTTAGGCGTCTATTTTAGGTCTATATATCAACCTATTTTAGATCTAAAAATCAACCTATTTTAGACGTCTATTTCTGGTCTATAAATCGTCTATTTTAGGTCTATATATCAACCTATTTTCGATCTAAAAATCAACCTATTTTAGACGTCTATTTCTGGTCTATAAATCGTCTATTTTAGGTCTATATATCAACCTATTTTAGATCTAAAAATCAACCTATTTTAAACGTCTACTTTAGGTCTATAAATCAACCTAAGGGTCTATAAATCAACCTAATTTAGGCATGTATTTTAGGTCTATATATCAACCTATTTCAGATCTAAAAATCAACCTATTTTAGACGTCTATTTCTGGTCTATAAATCGTCTATTTTAGGTCTATTTATCAACCTATTTTAGATCTAAAAATCAACCTATTTTAGACGTCTATTTCTGGTCTATTTCAGATCTATAATTAAACCTATTTTAAACGTCTACTTTAGGTCTATAAATCAACCTAAGGGTCTATAAATACACCTAACTTAGGCGTCTATTTTAGGTCTATATATCAACCTATTTTAGATCTAAAAATCAACCTATTTTAGACGTCTATTTCTGGTCTATAAATCAACCTATTTTAGATCTATTTTAAACGTCTACTTTAGGTCTATAAATCAACCTAAGGGTCTATAAATCAACCTAATTTAGGCGTCTATTTTAGGTCTATATATCAACCTATTTTAGATCTAAAAATCAACCTATTTTAGACGTCTATTTCTGGTCTATAAATCAACCTATTTTAGATCTATAAATAAACCTATTTTAAACGTCTACGTTAGGTCTATAAATCAACCTAAGGGTCTATAAATCAACCTAATCTAGGCGTCTATTTTAGGTCTATATATCAACCTATTTTAGATCTAAAAAATCAACCTATTTTAGACGTCTATTTCTGGTCTATAAATCGTCTATTTTAGGTCTATATATCAACCTATTTTAGATCTAAAAATAAACCTATTTTAGACGTCTATTTCTGGTCTATCTGAGATCTATAATTAAACCTATTTTAAACGTCTACTTAAGGTCTATAAATCAACCTAAGGGTCTATAAATCAACCTAATTTAGGCGTCTATTTTAGGTCTATATATCAACCTATTTTAGATCTAAAAATCAACCTATTTTAGACGTCTATTTCTGGTCTATAAATCAACCTATTTTAGATCTATTTTAAACGTCTACTTTAGGTCTATAAATCAACCTAATTTAGGCGTCTATTTTAGGTCTATATATCAACCTATTTTAGATCTAAAAATCAACCTATTTTAAACGTCTACTTTAGGTCTATAAATCAACCTAAGGGTCTATAAGTCAACCTAATTTAGGCGTCTATTTTAGGTCTATATATCAACCTATTTTAGATCTAAAAATCAACCTATTTTAGACGTCTATTTCTGGTCTATAAATCAACCTATTTTAGATCTATAAATAAACCTATTTTAAACGTCTACGTTAGGTCTTTAAATCAACCTAAGGGTCTATAAATCAACCTAATCTAGGTGTCTATTTTAGGTCTATATATCAACCTATTTTAGATCTAAAAAATCAACCTATTTTAGACGTCTATTTCTGGTCTATAAATCAACCTATTTTAGATCTATTTTAAACGTCTACTTTAGGTCTATAAATCAACCTAAGGGTCTATAAATCAACCTAATTTAGGCGTCTATTTTAGGTCTATATATCAACCTATTTTAGATCTAAAAATCAACCTATTTAAGACGTCTATTTCTGGTCTATAAATCAACCTATTTTAGATCTATTTTAAACGTCTACTTTAGGTCTATAAATCAACCTAAGGGTCTATAAATCAACCTAATTTAGGCGTCTATTTTAGGTCTATATATTAACCTATTTTAGATCTAAAAATCAACCTATTTTAGACGTCTATTTCTGGTCTTTAAATCGTCTATTTTAGGTCTATATATCAACCTATTTTAGATCTAAAAATCAACCTATTTTAAACGTCTACTTTAGGTCTATAAATCAACCTAAGGGTCTATAAATCAACCTAATTTAGGCATGTATTTTAGGTCTATATATCAACCTATTTCAGATCTAAAAATCAACCTATTTTAGACGTCTATTTCTGGTCTATAAATCGTCTATTTTAGGTCTATATATCAACCTATTTTAGATCTAAAAATCAACCTATTTTAGACGTCTATTTCTGGTCTATTTCAGATCTATAATTAAACCTATTTTAAACGTCTACTTTAGGTCTATAAATCAACCTAAGGGTCTATAAATACACCTAACTTAGGCGTCTATTTTAGGTCTATATATCAACCTATTTTAGATCTAAAAATCAACCTATTTTAGACGTCTATTTCTGGTCTATAAATCAACCTATTTTAGATCTATTTTAAACGTCTACTTTAGGTCTATAAATCAACCTAAGGGTCTATAAATCAACCTAATTTAGGCGTCTATTTTAGGTCTATATATCAACCTATTTTAGATCTAAAAATCAACCTATTTTAGACGTCTATTTCTGGTCTATAAATCAACCTATTTTAGATCTATAAATAAACCTATTTTAAACGTCTACGTTAGGTCTATAAATCAACCTAAGGGTCTATAAATCAACCTAATCTAGGCGTCTATTTTAGGTCTATATATCAACCTATTTTAGATCTAAAAAATCAACCTATTTTAGACGTCTATTTCTGGTCTATAAATCGTCTATTTTAGGTCTATATATCAACCTATTTTAGATCTAAAAATAAACCTATTTTAGACGTCTATTTCTGGTCTATTTGAGATCTATAATTAAACCTATTTTAAACGTCTACTTAAGGTCTATAAATCAACCTAAGGGTCTATAAATCAACCTAATTTAGGCGTCTATTTTAGGTCTATATATCAACCTATTTTAGATCTAAAAATCAACCTATTTTAGACGTCTATTTCTGGTCTATAAATCAACCTATTTTAGATCTATAAATAAACCTATTTTAAACGTCTACGTTAGGTCTATAAATCAACCTAAGGGTCTATAAATCAACCTAATCTAGGCGTCTATTTTAGGTCTATATATCAACCTATTTTAGATCTAAAAAATCAACCTATTTTAGACGTCTATTTCTGGTCTATAAATCGTCTATTTTAGGTCTATATATCAACCTATTTTAGATCTAAAAATAAACCTATTTTAGACGTCTATTTCTGGTCTATTTGAGATCTATAATTAAACCTATTTTAAACGTCTACTTAAGGTCTATAAATCAACCTAAGGGTCTATAAATCAACCTAATTTAGGCGTCTATTTTAGGTCTATATATCAACCTATTTTAGATCTAAAAATCAACCTATTTTAGACGTCTATTTCTGGTCTATAAATCAACCTATTTTAGATCTATAAATAAACCTATTTTAAACGTCTACGTTAGGTCTATAAATCAACCTAAGGGTCTATAAATCAACCTAATCTAGGCGTCTATTTTAGGTCTATATATCAACCTATTTTAGATCTAAAAAATCAACCTATTTTAGACGTCTATTTCTGGTCTATAAATCGTCTATTTTAGGTCTATATATCAACCTATTTTAGATCTAAAAATAAACCTATTTTAGACGTCTATTTCTGGTCTATTTGAGATCTATAATTAAACCTATTTTAAACGTCTACTTATGGTCTATAAATCAACCTAAGGGTCTATAAATCAACCTAATTTAGGCGTCTATTTTAGGTCTATATATCAACCTATTTTAGATCTAAAAATCAACCTATTTTAGACGTCTATTTCTGGTCTATAAATCAACCTATTTTAGATCTATTTTAAACGTCTACTTTAGGTCTATAAATCAACCTAATTTAGGCGTCTATTTTAGGTCTATATATCAACCTATTTTAGATCTAAAAATCAACCTATTTTAGACGTCTATTTCAGGTCTATATATCAACCTATTTTAGATCTATTTTAAACGTCTACTTTAGGTCTATAAATCAACCTAAGGGTCTATAAATCAACCTAAATTAGGCGTCTATTTTAGGTCTATATATCAACCTATTTTAGATCAGATCTATAAATAAACCTATTTTAAACGTCTACTTTAGGTCTATAAATCAACCTAAGGGTCTATAAATCAACCTAATTTAGGCGTCTATTTTAGGTCTATATATCAACCTATTTTAGATCTAAAAATCAACCTATTTTAGACGTCTATTTCTGGTCTATAAATCGTCTATTTTAGGTCTATATATCAACCTATTTTAGATCTAAAAATAAACCTATTTTAAACGTCTACTTTAGGTCTATAAATCAACCTAAGGGTCTATAAATCAACCTAATTTAGGCGTCTATTTTAGGTCTATATATCAACCTATTTTAGACGTCTATTTCTGGTCTATAAATCGTCTATTTTAGGTCTATATCAACCTATTTTAGATCTAAAAATCAACCTATTTTAGACGTCTATTTCTGGTCTATTTGAGATCTATAATTAAACCTATTTTAAACGTCTACTTTAGGTCTATAAATCAACCTGTGTCTATAAATCAACCTAATTTAGGCGTCTATTTTAGGTCTATATATCAACCTATTTTAGACGTCTATTTCTGGTCTATAAATCAACCTATTTTAGATCTATTTTAAACGTCTACTTTAGGTCTATAAATCAACCTAAGGGTCTATAAATCAACCTAATTTAGGCGTCTATTTTAGGTCTATATATCAACCTATTTTAGATCTAAAAATCAACCTATTTTAGACGTCTATTTCTGGTCTATTTTAGATCTATAAATAAACCTATTTTAAACGTCTACTTTAGGTCTATAAATCAACCTAAGGGTCTATAAATCAACCTAATTTAGGCGTCTATTTTAGGTCTATATATTAACCTATTTTAGATCTCAAAATCAACCTATTTTAGACGTCTATTTCTGGTCTATAAATCGTCTATTTTAGGTCTATATATCAACCTATTTTAGATCTAAAAATAAACCTATTTTAGACGTCTATTTCTGGTCTATTTGAGATCTATAATTAAACCTATTTTAAACGTCTACTTAAGGTCTATAAATCAACCTAAGGGTCTATAAATCAACCTAATTTAGGCGTCTATTTTAGGTCTATATATCAACCTATTTTAGATCTAAAAATCAACCTATTTCAGACGTCTATTTCTGGTCTATAAATCAACCTATTTTAGATCTATTTTAAACGTCTACTTTAGGTCTATAAATCAACCTAATTTAGGCGTCTATTTTAGGTCTATATATCAACCTATTTTAGATCTAAAAATCAACCTATTTTAGACGTCTATTTCTGGTTTATAAATCGTCTATTTTAGGTCTATATATCAACCTATTTTAGATCTAAAAATAAACCTATTTTAAACGTCTACTTTAGGTCTATAAATCAACCTAAGGGTCTATAATTCAACCTAATTTAGGCGTCTATTTTAGGTCTATATATCAACCTATTTTAGATCTAAAAATCAACCTATTTTAGACGTCTATTTCTGGTCTATAAATCAACCTATTTTAGATCTATTTTAAACGTCTACTTTAGGTCTATAAATCAACCTAAGGGTCTATAAATCAACCTAATTTAGGCGTCTATTTTAGGTCTATATATCAACCTATTTTAGATCTAAAAATCAACCTATTTTAGACGTCTATTTCTGGTCTATAAATCGTCTATTTTAGGTCTATATATCAACCTATTTTAGATCTAAAAATCAACCTATTTTAGACGTCTATTTCTGGTCTATTTGAGATCTATAATTAAACCTATTTTAAACGTCTACTTTAGGTCTATAAATCAACCTAAGGGTCTATAAATCAACCTAATTTAGGCGTCTATTTTAGGTCTATATATCAACCTATTTTAGATCTAAAAATCAGCCTATTTTAGACGTCTATTTCTGGTCTATAAATCAACCTATTTTAGATCTATTTTAAACGTCTACTTTAGGTCTAAAAATCAACCTAAGGGTCTATAAATCAACCTAATTTAGGCGTCTATTTTAGGTCTATATATCAACCTATTTTAGATCTAAAAATCAACCTATTTTAGACGTCTATTTCTGGTCTATAAATCGTCTATTTTAGGTCTATATATCAACCTATTTTCGATCTAAAAATCAACCTATTTTAGACGTCTATTTCTGGTCTATAAATCGTCTATTTTAGGTCTATATATCAACCTATTTTAGATCTAAAAATCAACCTATTTTAAACGTCTACTTTAGGTCTATAAATCAACCTAAGGGTCTATAAATCAACCTAATTTAGGCATGTATTTTAGGTCTATATATCAACCTATTTCAGATCTAAAAATCAACCTATTTTAGACGTCTATTTCTGGTCTATAAATCGTCTATTTTAGGTCTATTTATCAACCTATTTTAGATCTAAAAATCAACCTATTTTAGACGTCTATTTCTGGTCTATTTCAGATCTATAATTAAACCTATTTTAAACGTCTACTTTAGGTCTATAAATCAACCTAAGGGTCTATAAATACACCTAACTTAGGCGTCTATTTTAGGTCTATATATCAACCTATTTTAGATCTAAAAATCAACCTATTTTAGACGTCTATTTCTGGTCTATAAATCAACCTATTTTAGATCTATTTTAAACGTCTACTTTAGGTCTATAAATCAACCTAAGGGTCTATAAATCAACCTAATTTAGGCGTCTATTTTAGGTCTATATATCAACCTATTTTAGATCTAAAAATCAACCTATTTTAGACGTCTATTTCTGGTCTATAAATCAACCTATTTTAGATCTATAAATAAACCTATTTTAAACGTCTACGTTAGGTCTATAAATCAACCTAAGGGTCTATAAATCAACCTAATCTAGGCGTCTATTTTAGGTCTATATATCAACCTATTTTAGATCTAAAAAATCAACCTATTTTAGACGTCTATTTCTGGTCTATAAATCGTCTATTTTAGGTCTATATATCAACCTATTTTAGATCTAAAAATAAACCTATTTTAGACGTCTATTTCTGGTCTATCTGAGATCTATAATTAAACCTATTTTAAACGTCTACTTAAGGTCTATAAATCAACCTAAGGGTCTATAAATCAACCTAATTTAGGCGTCTATTTTAGGTCTATATATCAACCTATTTTAGATCTAAAAATCAACCTATTTTAGACGTCTATTTCTGGTCTATAAATCAACCTATTTTAGATCTATTTTAAACGTCTACTTTAGGTCTATAAATCAACCTAATTTAGGCGTCTATTTTAGGTCTATATATCAACCTATTTTAGATCTAAAAATCAACCTATTTTAAACGTCTACTTTAGGTCTATAAATCAACCTAAGGGTCTATAAGTCAACCTAATTTAGGCGTCTATTTTAGGTCTATATATCAACCTATTTTAGATCTAAAAATCAACCTATTTTAGACGTCTATTTCTGGTCTATAAATCAACCTATTTTAGATCTATAAATAAACCTATTTTAAACGTCTACGTTAGGTCTTTAAATCAACCTAAGGGTCTATAAATCAACCTAATCTAGGTGTCTATTTTAGGTCTATATATCAACCTATTTTAGATCTAAAAAATCAACCTATTTTAGACGTCTATTTCTGGTCTATAAATCAACCTATTTTAGATCTATTTTAAACGTCTACTTTAGGTCTATAAATCAACCTAAGGGTCTATAAATCAACCTAATTTAGGCGTCTATTTTAGGTCTATATATCAACCTATTTTAGATCTAAAAATCAACCTATTTAAGACGTCTATTTCTGGTCTATAAATCAACCTATTTTAGATCTATTTTAAACGTCTACTTTAGGTCTATAAATCAACCTAAGGGTCTATAAATCAACCTAATTTAGGCGTCTATTTTAGGTCTATATATTAACCTATTTTAGATCTAAAAATCAACCTATTTTAGACGTCTATTTCTGGTCTTTAAATCGTCTATTTTAGGTCTATATATCAACCTATTTTAGATCTAAAAATCAACCTATTTTAAACGTCTACTTTAGGTCTATAAATCAACCTAAGGGTCTATAAATCAACCTAATTTAGGCATGTATTTTAGGTCTATATATCAACCTATTTCAGATCTAAAAATCAACCTATTTTAGACGTCTATTTCTGGTCTATAAATCGTCTATTTTAGGTCTATATATCAACCTATTTTAGATCTAAAAATCAACCTATTTTAGACGTCTATTTCTGGTCTATTTCAGATCTATAATTAAACCTATTTTAAACGTCTACTTTAGGTCTATAAATCAACCTAAGGGTCTATAAATACACCTAACTTAGGCGTCTATTTTAGGTCTATATATCAACCTATTTTAGATCTAAAAATCAACCTATTTTAGACGTCTATTTCTGGTCTATAAATCAACCTATTTTAGATCTATTTTAAACGTCTACTTTAGGTCTATAAATCAACCTAAGGGTCTATAAATCAACCTAATTTAGGCGTCTATTTTAGGTCTATATATCAACCTATTTTAGATCTAAAAATCAACCTATTTTAGACGTCTATTTCTGGTCTATAAATCAACCTATTTTAGATCTATAAATAAACCTATTTTAAACGTCTACGTTAGGTCTATAAATCAACCTAAGGGTCTATAAATCAACCTAATCTAGGCGTCTATTTTAGGTCTATATATCAACCTATTTTAGATCTAAAAAATCAACCTATTTTAGACGTCTATTTCTGGTCTATAAATCGTCTATTTTAGGTCTATATATCAACCTATTTTAGATCTAAAAATAAACCTATTTTAGACGTCTATTTCTGGTCTATTTGAGATCTATAATTAAACCTATTTTAAACGTCTACTTAAGGTCTATAAATCAACCTAAGGGTCTATAAATCAACCTAATTTAGGCGTCTATTTTAGGTCTATATATCAACCTATTTTAGATCTAAAAATCAACCTATTTTAGACGTCTATTTCTGGTCTATAAATCAACCTATTTTAGATCTATTTTAAACGTCTACTTTAGGTCTATAAATCAACCTAATTTAGGCGTCTATTTTAGGTCTATATATCAACCTATTTTAGATCTAAAAATCAACCTATTTTAGACGTCTATTTCTGGTTTATAAATCGTCTATTTTAGGTCTATATATCAACCTATTTTAGATCTAAAAATAAACCTATTTTAAACGTCTACTTTAGGTCTATAAATCAACCTAAGGGTCTATAATTCAACGTAATTTAGGCGTCTATTTTAGGTCTATATATCAACCTATTTTAGATCTAAAAATCAACCTATTTTAGACGTCTATTTCTGGTCTATAAATCAACCTATTTTAGATCTATTTTAAACGTCTACTTTAGGTCTATAAATCAACCTAATCTAGGCGTCTATTTTAGGTCTATATATCAACCTATTTTAGATCTAAAAATCAACCTATTTTAGACGTCTATTTCTGGTCTATAAATCGTCTATTTTAGGTCTATATATCAACCTATTTTAGATCTAAAAATAAACCTATTTTAAACGTCTACTTTAGGTCTATAAATCAACCTAAGGGTCTATAAATCAACCTAATTTAGGCGTCTATTTTAGGTCTATATATCAACCTATTTTAGACGTCTATTTCTGGTCTATAAATCGTCTATTTTAGGTCTATATCAACCTATTTTAGATCTAAAAATCAACCTATTTTAGACGTCTATTTCTGGTCTATTTGAGATCTATAATTAAACCTATTTTAAACGTCTACTTTAGGTCTATAAATCAACCTAAGTGTCTATAAATCAACCTAATTTAGGCGTCTATTTTAGGTCTATATATCAACCTTTTTTAGACGTCTATTTCTGGTCTATTTGAGATCTATAATTAAACCTATTTTAAACGTCCACTTTAGGTCTATAAATCAACCTAAGGGTCTATAAATCAACCTAATTTAGGCGTCTATTTTAGGTCTATATATCAACCTATTTTAGATCTAAAAATCAACCTATTTTAGACGTCTATTTCTGGTCTATAAATCAACCTATTTTAGATCTATTTTAAACGTCTACTTTAGGTCTATAAATCAACCTAAGGGTCTATAAATCAACCTAATTTAGGCGTCTATTTTAGGTCTATATATCAACCTATTTTAGATCTAAAAATCAACCTATTTTAGACGTCTATTTCTGGTCTATAAATCGTCTATTTTAGGTCTATATATCAACCTATTTTCGATCTAAAAATCAACCTATTTTAGACGTCTATTTCTGGTCTATAAATCGTCTATTTTAGGTCTATATATCAACCTATTTTAGATCTAAAAATCAACCTATTTTAAACGTCTACTTTAGGTCTATAAATCAACCTAAGGGTCTATAAATCAACCTAATTTAGGCATGTATTTTAGGTCTATATATCAACCTATTTCAGATCTAAAAATCAACCTATTTTAGACGTCTATTTCTGGTCTATAAATCGTCTATTTTAGGTCTATTTATCAACCTATTTTAGATCTAAAAATCAACCTATTTTAGACGTCTATTTCTGGTCTATTTCAGATCTATAATTAAACCTATTTTAAACGTCTACTTTAGGTCTATAAATCAACCTAAGGGTCTATAAATACACCTAACTTAGGCGTCTATTTTAGGTCTATATATCAACCTATTTTAGATCTAAAAATCAACCTATTTTAGACGTCTATTTCTGGTCTATAAATCAACCTATTTTAGATCTATTTTAAACGTCTACTTTAGGTCTATAAATCAACCTAAGGGTCTATAAATCAACCTAATTTAGGCGTCTATTTTAGGTCTATATATCAACCTATTTTAGATCTAAAAATCAACCTATTTTAGACGTCTATTTCTGGTCTATAAATCAACCTATTTTAGATCTATAAATAAACCTATTTTAAACGTCTACGTTAGGTCTATAAATCAACCTAAGGGTCTATAAATCAACCTAATCTAGGCGTCTATTTTAGGTCTATATATCAACCTATTTTAGATCTAAAAAATCAACCTATTTTAGACGTCTATTTCTGGTCTATAAATCGTCTATTTTAGGTCTATATATCAACCTATTTTAGATCTAAAAATAAACCTATTTAGACGTCTATTTCTGGTCTATTTGAGATCTATAATTAAACCTATTTTAAACGTCTACTTAAGGTCTATAAATCAACCTAAGGGTCTATAAATCAACCTAATTTAGGCGTCTATTTTAGGTCTATATATCAACCTATTTTAGACGTCTATTTCTGGTCTATAAATCAACCTATTTTAGATCTATTTTAAACGTCTACTTTAGGTCTATAAATCAACCTAATTTAGGCGTCTATTTTAGGTCTATATATCAACCTATTTTAGATCTAAAAATCAACCTATTTTAGACGTCTATTTCAGGTCTATATATCAACCTATTTTAGATCTAAAAATAAACCTATTTTAAACGTCTACTTTAGGTCTATAAATCAACCTAAGGGTCTATAATTAAACCTAATTTAGGCGTCTATTTTAGGTCTATATATCAACCTATTTTAGATCTAAAAATCAACCTATTTTAGACGTCTATTTCTGGTCTATAAATCAACCTATTTTAGATCTATTTTAAACGTCTACTTTAGGTCTATAAATCAACCTAAGGGTCTATAAATCAACCTAATTTAGGCGTCTATTTTAGGTCTATATATCAACCTATTTTAGATCTAAAAATCAACCAATTTTAGACGTCTATTTCTGGTCTATTTTAGATCTATAAATAAACCTATTTTAAACGTCTACTTTTGGTCTATAAATCAACCTAAGGGTCTATAAATCAACCTAATTTAGGCGTCTATTTTAGGTCTTTATATCAACCTATTTTAGATCTAAAAATCAACCTATTTTAGACGTCTATTTCTGGTCTATGAATCGTTTATTTTAGGTCTATATATCAACCTATTTTAGATCTAAAAATCAACCTAATTTAGACGTCTATTTCTGGTCTATTTGAAATCAATAATTAAACCTATTTTAAACGTCTACTTTAGGTCTATAAATAAACCTAAGGGTCTATAAATAAACCTAATTTAGGCGTCTATTTTAGGTCTATATATCAACCTATTTTAGATCTAAAAATCAACCTATTTTGGACGTCTATTTCTGGTCTATAAATCAACCTATTTTAGATCTATTTTAAACGTCTACTTTAGGTCTATAAATCAACCTAAGGGTCTATAAATCAACCTAATTTAGGCGTCTATTTTAGGTCTATATATCAACCTATTTTAGATCTAAAAATCAACCTATTTTAGACGTCTATTTCTGGTCTATTTTAAATCTATAAATAAACCTATTTTAAATGTCTACGTTAGGTCTATAAATCAACCTAAGTGTCTATAAATCAACCTAATTTAGGCGTCTATTTTAGGTCTATATATCAACCTATTTTAGATCTAAAAATCAACCTATTTTAGACGTCTATTTCTGGTCTATAAATCGTCTATTTTAGGTCTATATATCAACTTATTTTAGATCTAAAAATCAACCTATTTTAGACTTCTATTTCTGGTCTATTTGAGATCTATAATTAAACCTATTTTAAACGTCTACTTTAGGTCTATAAATCAACCTAAGGGTCTATAAATCAACCTAATTTAGGCGTCTATTTTAGGTCTATATATCAACCTATTTTAGATCTAAAAATCAACCTATTTTAGACGTCTATTTCTGGTCTATAAATCAACCTATTTTAGATCTATTTTAAACGTCTACTTTAGGTCTATAAATCAACCTAAGGGTCTATAAATCAACCTAATTTAGGCGTCTATTTTAGGTCTATATATCAACCTATTTTAGACGTCTATTTCTGGTCTATAAATCGTCTATTTTAGGTCTATATATCAACCTATTTTAGATCTAAAAATCAACCTATTTTAGACGTCTATTTCTGGTCTATTTGAGATCTATAATTAAACCTATTTTAAACGTCTACGTTAGGTCTATAAATCAACCTAATCTAGGCGTATATTTTAGGTCTATATATCAACCTATTTTAGATCTAAAAAATCAACCTATTTTAGACGTCTATTTCTGGTCTATAAATCAACCTATTTTAGATCTATAAATAAACCTATTTTGAACGTCTACTTTAGGTCTATAAATCAACCTAATTTAGGCGTCTATTTTAGGTCTATATATCAACCTATTTTAGATCTATTTTAAACGTCTACTTTAGGTCTATAAATCAACCTAAGGGTCTATAAATCAACCTAATTTAGGCGTCTATTTTAGGTCTATATATCAACCTATTTTAGATCTAAAAATCAACCTATTTTAGACGTCTATTTCTGGTCTATAAATCAACCTATTTTAGATCTATTTTAAACGTCTACTTTAGGTCTATAAATCAACCTAAGGGTCTATAAATCAACCTAATTTAGGCGTCTATTTTAGGTCTATATATCGACCTATTTTAGATCTAAAAATCAACCTATTTTAGACGTCTATTTCTGGTCTATTTTAGATCTAAAAATAAACCTATTTTAAACGTCTACTTTAGGTCTATAAATCAACCTAAGGGTCTATAAATCAACCTAATTTAGGCGTCTATTTTAGGTCTATATATCAACCTATTTTAGATCTAAAAATCAACCTATTTTAGACGTCTATTTCTGGTCTATAAATCAACCTATTTTAGATCTATAAATAAACCTATTTTAAACGTCTACGTTAGGTCTATAAATCAACCTAAGGGTCTATAAATCAACCTATTTTAGATCTATTTTAAACGTCTACTTTAGGTCTATAAATCAACATAAGGGTCTATAAATCAACCTAATTTAGGCGTCTATTTTAGGTCTATATATCAACCTATTTTAGATCTAAAAATCAACCTATTTTAGACGTCTATTTCTGGTCTATTTCAGATCTATAATTAAACCTATTTTAAACGTCTACTTTAGGTCTATAAATCAACCTAAGGGTCTATAAATACACCTAACTTAGGCGTCTATTTTAGGTCTATATATCAACCTATTTTAGATCTAAAAATCAACCTATTTTAGACGTCTATTTCTGGTCTATAAATCAACCTATTTTAGATCTATTTTAAACGTCTACTTTAGGTCTATAAATCAACCTAAGGGTCTATAAATCAACCTAATTTAGGCGTCTATTTTAGGTCTATATATCAACCTATTTTAGATCTAAAAATCAACCTATTTTAGACGTCTATTTCTGGTCTATAAATCAACCTATTTTAGATCTATAAATAAACCTATTTTAAACGTCTACGTTAGGTCTATAAATCAAACTAAGGGTCTATAAATCAACCTAATCTAGGCGTCTATTTTAGGTCTATATATCAACCTATTTTAGATCTAAAAAATCAACCTATTTTAGACGTCTATTTCTGGTCTATAAATCGTCTATTTTAGGTCCATATATCAACCTATTTTAGATCTAAAAATAAACCTATTTTAGACGTCTATTTCTGGTCTATTTGAGATCTATAATTAAACCTATTTTAAACGTCTACTTAAGGTCTATAAATCAACCTAAGGGTCTATAAATCAACCTAATTTAGGCGTCTATTTTAGGTCTATATATCAACCTATTTTAGATCTAAAAATCAACCTATTTTAGACGTCTATTTCTGGTCTATAAATCAACCTATTTTAGATCTATTTTAAACGTCTACTTTAGGTCTATAAATCAACCTAATTTAGGCGTCTATTTTAGGTCTATATACCAACCTATTTTAGATCTAAAAATCAACCTATTTTAGACGTCTAGTTCTGGTCTATAAATCGTCTGTTTTAGGTCTATATATCAACCTATTTTAGATCTAAAAATAAACCTATTTTAAACGTCTACTTTTGGTCTATAAATCAACCTAAGGGTCTATAAATCAACCTAATTTAGGCGTCTATTTTAGGTCTTTATATCAACCTATTTTAGATCTAAAAATCAACCTATTTTAGACGTCTATTTCTGGTCTATGAATCGTCTATTTTAGGTCTATATATCAACCTATTTTAGATCTAAAAATCAACCTAATTTAGACGTCTATTTCTGGTCTATTTGAGATCATTAATTAAACCTATTTTAAACGTCTACTTTAGGTCTATAAATAAACCTAAGGGTCTATAAATAAACCTAATTTAGGCGTCTATTTTAGGTCTATATATCAACCTATTTTAGATCTAAAAATCAACCTATTTTGGACGTCTATTTCTGGTCTATAAATCAACCTATTTTAGATCTATTTTAAACGTCTACTTTAGGTCTATAAATCAACCTAAGGGTCTATAAATCAACCTAATTTAGGCGTCTATTTTAGGTCTATATATCAACCTATTTTAGATCTAAAAATCAACCTATTTTAGATGTCTATTTCTGGTCTATTTTAAATCTATAAATAAACCTATTTTAAATGTCTACGTTAGGTCTATAAATCAACCTAAGTGTCTATAAATCAACCTAATTTAGGCGTCTATTTTAGGTCTATATATCAACCTATTTTAGATCTAAAAATCAACCTATTTTAGACGTCTATTTCTGGTCTATAAATCGTCTATTTTAGGTCTATATATCAACCTATTTTAGATCTAAAAATAAACCTATTTTAAACGTCTACTTTAGGTCTATAAATCAACCTAAGGGTCTATAAATCAACCTAATTTAGGCGTCTATTTTAGGTCTATATATCAACCTATTTTAGATCTAAAAATCAACCTATTTTAGACGTCTATTTCTGGTCTATAAATCGTCTATTTTAGGTCTGTATATCAACCTATTTTAGATCTAAATAAATAAACCTATTTTAAACGTCTACGTTAGGTCTATAAATCAACCTAAGAGTCTATAAATCAACCTAATCTAGGCGTCTATTTTAGGTCTATATATCAACCTATTTTAGATCTAAAAAAATCAACCTATTTTAGACTTCTATTTCTGGTCTATAAATCAACCTATTTTAGATCTATAAATAAACCTATTTTGAACGTCTACTTTAGGTCTATAAATACACCTAAGGGTCTATAAATCAACCTAATTTAGGTGTCTATTTTAGGTCTATATATCAACCTATTTTAGATCTAAAAATCAATCTATTCTAGACGTCTATTTCTGGTTTAAAAATTAACCTATTTTAGACGTCTATTTTTGGTTTAAAAATCAACCTATTTTAGACGTCTATTTTTGGTTTAAAAATCAACCTTTTTTAGACGTCTACTTTTGGTCTAAAAATCAACCTATTTTAGACGTCTATTTTTGGTTTAAAAATCAACCTTTTTTAGACGTCTATTTTTTGTTTAAAAATCAACCTTTTTTAGACGTCTATTTCTGGTTTATAAATAAACCTATTTTAGATCTATTTTAAACATCTACTTTAGGTCTATAAATCAACCTAAGGGTCTATAAATCAACCTAATTTAGGCGTCTATTTTAGGTCTATATATCAACCTATTTTAGATCTAAAAATCAACCTATTTTAGACGTCTATTTCTGGTCTATAAATCGTCTATTTTAGGTCTATATATCAACCTATTTTAGATCTAAAAATAAACCTATTTTAAACGTCTACTTTAGGTCTATAAATCAACCTAAGGGTCTATAAATCAACCTAATTTAGGCGTCTATTTTAGGTCTATATATCAACCTATTTTAGACGTCTATTTCTGGTCTATAAATCGTCTATTTTAGGTCTATATCAACCTATTTTAGATCTAAAAGTCAACCTATTTTAGACGTCTATTTCTGGTCTATTTGAGATCTATAATTAAACCTATTTTAAACGTCTACTTTAGGTCTATAAATCAACCTAAGTGTCTATAAATCAACCTAATTTAGGCGTCTATTTTAGGTCTATATATCAACCTATTTTAGACGTCTATTTCTGGTCTATAAATCAACCTATTTTAGATCTATTTTAAACGTCTACTTTAGGTCTATAAATCAACCTAAGGGTCTATAAATCAACCTAATTTAGGCGTCTATTTTAGGTCTATATATCAACCTATTTTAGATCTAAAAATCAACCTATTTTAGACGTCTATTTCTGGTCTATAAATCAACCTATTTTAGATCTATTTTAAACGTCTACTTTAGGTCTATAAATCAACCTAAGGGTCTATAAATCAACCTAATTTAGGCGTCTATTTTAGGTCTATATATCAACCTATTTTAGATCTAAAAATCAACCTATTTTAGACGTCTATTTCTGGTCTATAAATCAACCTATTTTAGATCTATAAATAAACCTATTTTAAACGTCTACGTTAGGTCTATAAATCAACCTAAGGGTCTATAAATCAACCTAATTTAGGCGTCTATTTTAGGTCTATATATCAACCTATTTTAGATCTAAAAAATCAACCTATTTTAGACGTCTATTTCTGGTCTATAAATCGTCTATTTTAGGTCTATATATCAACCTATTTTAGATCTAAAAATGAACCTATTTTAGACGTCTATTTCTGGTCTATTTGAGATCTATAATTAAACCTATTTTAAACGTCTACTTAAGGTCTATAAATCAACCTAAGGGTCTATAAATCAACCTAATTTAGGCGTCTATTTTAGGTCTATATATCAACCTATTTTAGATCTAAAAATCAACCTATTTTAGACGTCTATTTCTGGTCTATAAATCAACCTATTTTAGATCTATTTTAAACGTCTACTTTAGGTCTATAAATCAACCTAAGGGTCTATAAATCAACCTAATTTAGGCGTCTATTTTAGGTCTATATATCAACCTATTTTAGATCTAAAATCAACCTATTTTAGACGTCTATTTCTGGTCTATTTTAGATCTATAAATAAACCTATTTTAAACGTCTACTTTAGGTCTATAAATCAACCTAAGGGTCTATAAATCAACCTAATTTAGGCGTCTATTTTAGGTCTATATATCAACCTATTTTAGATCTAAAAATCAACCTATTTTAGACGTCTATTTCTGGTCTATAAATCAACCTATTTTAGATCTATTTTAAACGTCTACTTTAGGTCTATAAATCAACCTAAGGGTCTATAAATCAACCTAATTTAGGCGTCTATTTTAGGTCTATATATCAACCTATTTTAGATCTAAAAATCGACCTATTTTAGACGTCTATTTCTGGTCTATAAATCAACCTATTTTAGATCTATAAATAAACCTATTTTAAACGTCTACGTTAGGTCTATAAATCAACCTAAGGGTCTATAAATCAACCTAATCTAGGTGTCTATTTTAGGTCTATATATCAACCTATTTTAGATCTAAAAAATCAACCTATTTTAGACGTCTATTTCTGGTCTATAAATCAACCTATTTTAGATCTATTTTAAACGTCTACTTTAGGTCTATAAATCAACCTAAGGGTCTATAAATCAACCTAATTTAGGCGTCTATTTTAGGTCTATATATCAACCTATTTTAGATCTAAAAATCAACCTATTTTAGACGTCTATTTCTGGTCTATAAATCAACCTATTTTAGATCTATTTTAAACGTCTACTTTAGGTCTATAAATCAACCTAAGGGTCTATAAATCAACCTAATTTAGGCGTCTATTTTAGGTCTATATATCAACCTATTTTAGATCTAAAAATCAACCTATTTTAGACGTCTATTTCTGGTCTATAAATCGTCTATTTTAGGTCTATATATCAACCTATTTTAGATCTAAAAATCAACCTATTTTAAACGTCTACTTTAGGTCTATAAATCAACCTAAGGGTCTATAAATCAACCTAATTTAGGCATGTATTTTAGGTCTATATATCAACCTATTTCAGATCTAAAAATCAACCTATTTTAGACGTATATTATTGATCTATAAATCGTCTATTTTAGGTCTATATATCAACCTATTTTAGATCTTAAAATCAACCTATTTTAGACGTCTATTTCTGGTCTATTTCAGATCTATAATTAAACCTATTTTAAACGTCTACTTTAGGTCTATAAATCAACCTAAGGGTCTATAAATACACCTAACTTAGGCGTCTATTTTAGGTCTATATATCAACCTATTTTAGATCTAAAAATCAACCTATTTTAGACGTCTATTTCTGGTCTATAAATCAACCTATTTTAGATCTATTTTAAACGTCTACTTTAGGTCTATAAATCAACCTAAGGGTCTATAAATCAACCTAATTTAGGCGTCTATTTTAGGTCTATATATCAACCTATTTTAGATCTAAAAATCAACCTATTTTAGACGTCTATTTCTGGTCTATAAATCAACCTATTTTAGATCTATAAATAAACCTATTTTAAACGTCTACGTTAGGTCTATAAATCAACCTAAGGGTCTATAAATCAACCTAATCTAGGCGTCTATTTTAGGTCTATATATCAACCTATTTTAGATCTAAAAAATCAACCTATTTTAGACTTCTATTTCTGGTCTATAAATCGTCTATTTTAGGTCTATATATCAACCTATTTTAGATCTAAAAATAAACCTATTTTAGACGTCTATTTCTGGTCTATTTGAGATCTATAATTACACCTATTTTAAACGTCTACTTAAGGTCTATAAATCAACCTAAGGGTCTATAAATCAACCTAATTTAGGCGTCTATTTTAGGTCTATATATCAACCTATTTTAGATCTAAAAATCAACCTATTTTAGACGTCTATTTCTGGTCTATAAATCAACCTATTTTAGATCTATTTTAAACGTCTACTTTAGGTCTATAAATCAACCTAATTTAGGCGTCTATTTTAGGTCTATATATCAACCTATTTTAGATCTAAAAATCAACCTATTTTAGACGTCTATTTCTGGTTTATAAATCGTCTATTTTAGGTCTATATATCAACCTATTTTAGATCTAAAAATCAACCTATTTTAGACGTCTATTTCTGGTTTATAAATCGTCTATTTTAGGTCTATATATCAACCTATTTTAGATCTAAAAATAAACCTATTTTAAACGTCTACTTTAGGTCTATAAATCAACCTAAGGGTCTATAATTCAACCTAATTTAGGCGTCTATTTTAGGTCTATATATCAACCTATTTTAGATCTAAAAATCAACCTATTTTAGACGTCTATTTCTGGTCTATAAATCAACCTATTTTAGATCTATTTTAAACGTCTACTTTAGGTCTATAAATCAACCTAAGGGTCTATAAATCAACCTAATTTAGGCGTCTATTTTAGGTCTATATATCAACCTATTTTAGATCTAAAAATCAACCTATTTTAGACGTCTATTTCTGGTCTATAAATCGTCTATTTTAGGTCTATATATCAACCTATTTTAGATCTAAAAATCAACCTATTTTAGACGTCTATTTCTGGTCTATTTGAGATCTATAATTAAACCTATTTTAAACGTCTACTTTAGGTCTATAAATCAACCTAAGGGTCTATAAATCAACCTAATTTAGGCGTCTATTTTAGGTCTATATATCAACCTATTTTAGACGTCTATTTCTGGTCCATAAATCGTCTATTTTAGGTCTATATCAACCTATTTTAGATCTAAAAATCAACCTATTTTAGACGTCTATTTCTGGTCTATTTGAGATCTATAATTAAACCTATTTTAAACGTCTACTTTAGGTCTATAAATCAACCTAAGTGTCTATAAATCAACCTAATTTAGGCGTCTATTTTAGGTCTATATATCAACCTATTTTAGACGTCTATTTCTGGTCTATAAATCAACCTATTTTAGATCTATTTTAAACGTCTACTTTAGGTCTATAAATCAACCTAAGGGTCTATAAATCAACCTAATTTAGGCGTCTATTTTAGGTCTATATATCAACCTATTTTAGATCTAAAAATCAACCTATTTTAGACGTCTATTTCTGGTCTATTTTAGATCTATAAATAAACCTATTTTAAACGTCTACTTTAGGTCTATAAATCAACCTAAGGGTCTATAAATCAACCAATTTTAGGCGTCTATTTTAGGTCTATATATCAACCTATTTTAGATCTAAAAATCAACCTATTTTAGACGTCTATTTCTGGTCTATAAATCAACCTATTTTAGATCTATAAATAAACCTATTTTAAACGTCTACGTTAGGTCTATAAATCAACCTAAGGGTCTATAAATCAACCTAATCTAGGTGTCTATTTTAGGTCTATATATCAACCTATTTTAGATCTAAAAAATCAACCTATTTTAGACGTCTATTTCTGGTCTATAAATCAACCTATTTTAGATCTATTTTAAACGTCTACTTTAGGTCTATAAATCAACCTAAGGGTCTATAAATCAACCTAATTTAGGCGTCTATTTTAGGTCTATATATCAACCTATTTTAGATCTAAAAATCAACCTATTTTAGACGTCTATTTCTGGTCTATAAATCAACCTATTTTAGATCTATTTTAAACGTCTACTTTAGGTCTATAAATCAACCTAAGGGTCTATAAATCAACCTAATTTAGGCGTCTATTTTAGGTCTATATATCAACCTATTTTAGATCTAAAAATCAACCTATTTTAGACGTCTATTTCTGGTCTATAAATCGTCTATTTTAGGTCTATATATCAACCTATTTTAGATCTAAAAATCAACCTATTTTAAACGTCTACTTTAGGTCTATAAATCAACCTAAGGGTCTATAAATCAACCTAATTTAGGCATGTATTTTAGGTCTATATATCAACCTATTTCAGATCTAAAAATCAACCTATTTTAGACGTATATTTCTGATCTATAAATCGTCTATTTTAGGTCTATATATCAACCTATTTTAGATCTAAAAATCAACCTATTTTAGACGTCTATTTCTGGTCTATTTCAGATCTATAATTAAACCTATTTTAAACGTCTACTTTAGGTCTATAAATCAACCTAAGGGTCTATAAATACACCTAACTTAGGCGTCTATTTTAGGTCTATATATCAACCTATTTTAGATCTAAAAATCAACCTCTTTTAGACGTCTATTTCTGGTCTATAAATCAACCTATTTTAGATCTATTTTAAACGTCTACTTTAGGTCTATAAATCAACCTAAGGGTCTATAAATCAACCTAATTTAGGCGTCTATTTTAGGTCTATATATCAACCTATTTTAGATCTAAAAATCAACCTATTTTAGACGTCTATTTCTGGTCTATAAATCAACCTATTTTAGATCTATAAATAAACCTATTTTAAACGTCTACGTTAGGTCTATAAATCAACCTAAGGGTCTATAAATCAACCTAATCTAGGCGTCTATTTTAGGTCTATATATCAACCTATTTTAGATCTAAAAAATCAACCTATTTTAGACTTCTATTTCTGGTCTATAAATCGTCTATTTTAGGTCTATATATCAACCTATTTTAGATCTAAAAATAAACCTATTTTAGACGTCTATTTCTGGTCTATTTGAGATCTATAATTAAACCTATTTTAAACGTCTACTTAAGGTCTATAAATCAACCTAAGGGTCTATAAATCAACCTAATTTAGGCGTCTATTTTAGGTCTATATATCAACCTATTTTAGATCTAAAAATCAACCTATTTTAGACGTCTATTTCTGGTCTATAAATCAACCTATTTTAGATCTATTTTAAACGTCTACTTTAGGTCTATAAATCAACCTAATTTAGGCGTCTATTTTAGGTCTATATATCAACCTATTTTAGATCTAAAAATCAACCTATTTTAGACGTCTATTTCTGGTTTATAAATCGTCTATTTTAGGTCTATATATCAACCTATTTTAGATCTAAAAATAAACCTATTTTAAACGTCTACTTTAGGTCTATAAATCAACCTAAGGGTCTATAATTCAACCTAATTTAGGCGTCTATTTTAGGTCTATATATCAACCTATTTTAGATCTAAAAATCAACCTATTTTAGACGTCTATTTCTGGTCTATAAATCAACCTATTTTAGATCTATTTTAAACGTCTACTTTAGGTCTATAAATCAACCTAAGGGTCTATAAATCAACCTAATTTAGGCGTCTATTTTAGGTCTATATATCAACCTATTTTAGATCTAAAAATCAACCTATTTTAGACGTCTATTTCTGGTCTATAAATCGTCTATTTTAGGTCTATATATCAACCTATTTTAGATCTAAAAATCAACCTATTTTAGACGTCTATTTCTGGTCTATTTGAGATCTATAATTAAACCTATTTTAAACGTCTACTTTAGGTCTATAAATCAACCTAAGGTTCTATAAATCAACCTAATTTAGGCGTCTATTTTAGGTCTATATATCAACCTATTTTAGATCTAAAAATCAACCTATTTTAGACGTCTATTTCTGGTCTATAAATCAACCTATTTTAGATCTATTTTAAACGTCTACTTTAGGTCTATAAATCCACCTAAGGGTCTATAAATCAACCTAATTTAGGCGTCTATTTTAGGTCTATATATCAACCTATTTTAGATCTAAAAATCAACCTATTTTAGACGTCTATTTCTGGTCTATAAATCGTCTTTTTTAGGTCTATATATCAACCTATTTTAGATCTAAAAATCAACCTATTTTAGACGTCTATTTCTGGTCTATTTGAGATCTATAATTAAACCTATTTTAAACGTCTACGTTAGGTCTATAAATCAACCTAATCTAGGCGTATATTTTAGGTCTATATATCAACCTATTTTAGATCTAAAAAATCAACCTATTTTAGACGTCTATTTCTGGTCTATAAATCAACCTATTTTAGATCTATAAATAAACCTATTTTGAACGTCTACTTTAGGTCTATAAATCAACCTAATTTAGGCGTCTATTTTAGGTCTATATATCAACCTATTTTAGATCTAAAAATCAACCTATTTTAGACGTCTATTTCTGGTCTATAAATCAACCTATTTTAGATCTATTTTAAACGTCTACTTTAGGTCTATAAATCAACCTAAGGGTCTATAAATCAACCTAATTTAGGCGTCTATTTTAGGTCTATATATCAACCTATTTTAGATCTAAAAATCAACCTATTTTAGACGTCTATTTCTGGTCTATAAATCGTCTATTTTAGGTCTATATATCAACCTATTTTAGATCTAAAAATCAACCTATTTTAAACGTCTACTTTAGGTCTATAAATCAACCTAAGGGTCTATAAATCAACCTAATTTAGGCATGTATTTTAGGTCTATATATCAACCTATTTCAGATCTAAAAATCAACCTATTTTAGACGTATATTTCTGATCTATAAATCGTCTATTTTAGGTCTATATATCAACCTATTTTAGATCTAAAAATCAACCTATTTTAGACGTCTATTTCTGGTCTATTTCAGATCTATAATTAAACCTATTTTAAACGTCTACTTTAGGTCTATAAATCAACCTAAGGGTCTATAAATACACCTAACTTAGGCGTCTATTTTAGGTCTATATATCAACCTATTTTAGATCTAAAAATCAACCTCTTTTAGACGTCTATTTCTGGTCTATAAATCAACCTATTTTAGATCTATTTTAAACGTCTACTTTAGGTCTATAAATCAACCTAAGGGTCTATAAATCAACCTAATTTAGGCGTCTATTTTAGGTCTATATATCAACCTATTTTAGATCTAAAAATCAACCTATTTTAGACGTCTATTTCTGGTCTATAAATCAACCTATTTTAGATCTATAAATAAACCTATTTTAAACGTCTACGTTAGGTCTATAAATCAACCTAAGGGTCTATAAATCAACCTAATCTAGGCGTCTATTTTAGGTCTATATATCAACCTATTTTAGATCTAAAAAATCAACCTATTTTAGACTTCTATTTCTGGTCTATAAATCGTCTATTTTAGGTCTATATATCAACCTATTTTAGATCTAAAAATAAACCTATTTTAGACGTCTATTTCTGGTCTATTTGAGATCTATAATTAAACCTATTTTAAACGTCTACTTAAGGTCTATAAATCAACCTAAGGGTCTATAAATCAACCTAATTTAGGCGTCTATTTTAGGTCTATATATCAACCTATTTTAGATCTAAAAATCAACCTATTTTAGACGTCTATTTCTGGTCTATAAATCAACCTATTTTAGATCTATTTTAAACGTCTACTTTAGGTCTATAAATCAACCTAATTTAGGCGTCTATTTTAGGTCTATATATCAACCTATTTTAGATCTAAAAATCAACCTATTTTAGACGTCTATTTCTGGTTTATAAATCGTCTATTTTAGGTCTATATATCAACCTATTTTAGATCTAAAAATAAACCTATTTTAAACGTCTACTTTAGGTCTATAAATCAACCTAAGGGTCTATAATTCAACCTAATTTAGGCGTCTATTTTAGGTCTATATATCAACCTATTTTAGATCTAAAAATCAACCTATTTTAGACGTCTATTTCTGGTCTATAAATCAACCTATTTTAGATCTATTTTAAACGTCTACTTTAGGTCTATAAATCAACCTAAGGGTCTATAAATCAACCTAATTTAGGCGTCTATTTTAGGTCTATATATCAACCTATTTTAGATCTAAAAATCAACCTATTTTAGACGTCTATTTCTGGTCTATAAATCGTCTATTTTAGGTCTATATATCAACCTATTTTAGATCTAAAAATCAACCTATTTTAGACGTCTATTTCTGGTCTATTTGAGATCTATAATTAAACCTATTTTAAACGTCTACGTTAGGTCTATAAATCAACCTAATCTAGGCGTATATTTTAGGTCTATATATCAACCTATTTTAGATCTAAAAAATCAACCTATTTTAGACGTCTATTTCTGGTCTATAAATCAACCTATTTTAGATCTATAAATAAACCTATTTTGAACGTCTACTTTAGGTCTATAAATCAACCTAATTTAGGCGTCTATTTTAGGTCTATATATCAACCTATTTTAGATCTAAAAATCAACCTATTTTAGACGTCTATTTCTGGTCTATAAATCAACCTATTTTAGATCTATTTTAAACGTCTACTTTAGGTCTATAAATCAACCTAAGGGTCTATAAATCAACCTAATTTAGGCGTCTATTTTAGGTCTATATATCAACCTATTTTAGATCTAAAAATCAACCTATTTTAGACGTCTATTTCTGGTCTATAAATCGTCTATTTTAGGTCTATATATCAACCTATTTTAGATCTAAAAATCAACCTATTTTAAACGTCTACTTTAGGTCTATAAATCAACCTAAGGGTCTATAAATCAACCTAATTTAGGCATGTATTTTAGGTCTATATATCAACCTATTTCAGATCTAAAAATCAACCTATTTTAGACGTCTATTTCTGGTCTATAAATCGTCTATTTTAGGTCTATATATCAACCTATTTTAGATCTAAAAATCAACCTATTTTAGACGTCTATTTCTGGTCTATTTCAGATCTATAATTAAACCTATTTTAAACGTCTACTTTAGGTCTATAAATCAACCTAAGGGTCTATAAATAAACCTAACTTAGGCGTCTATTTTAGGTCTATATATCAACCTATTTTAGATCTAAAAATCAACCTATTTTAGACGTCTATTTCTGGTCTATAAATCAACCTATTTTAGATCTATTTTAAACGTCTACTTTAGGTCTATAAATCAACCTAAGGGTCTATAAATCAACCTAATTTAGGCGTCTATTTTAGGTCTATATATCAACCTATTTTAGATCTAAAAATCAACCTATTTTAGACGTCTATTTCTGGTCTATAAATCGTCTATTTTAGGTCTATATATCAACCTATTTTAGATCTAAAAATCAACCTATTTTAAACGTCTACTTTAGGTCTATAAATCAACCTAAGGGTCTATAAATCAACCTAACTTAGGCATGTATTTTAGGTCTATATATCAACCTATTTCAGATCTAAAAATCAACCTATTTTAGACGTATATTTCTGATCTATAAATCGTCTATTTTAGGTCTATATATCAACCTATTTTAGATCTAAAAATCAACCTATTTTAGACGTCTATTTCTGGTCTATTTCAGATCTATAATTAAACCTATTTTAAACGTCTACTTTAGGTCTATAAATCAACCTAAGGGTCTATAAATACACCTAACTTAGGCGTCTATTTTAGGTCTATATATCAACCTATTTTAGATCTAAAAATCAACCTCTTTTAGACGTCTATTTCTGGTCTATAAATCAACCTATTTTAGATCTATTTTAAACGTCTACTTTAGGTCTATAAATCAACCTAAGGGTCTATAAATCAACCTAATTTAGGCGTCTATTTTAGGTCTATATATCAACCTATTTTAGATCTAAAAATCAACCTATTTTAGACGTCTATTTCTGGTCTATAAATCGTCTATTTTAGGTCTATATATCAACCTATTTTAGATCTAAAAATAAACCTATTTTAGACGTCTATTTCTGGTCTATTTGAGATCTATAATTAAACCTATTTTAAACGTCTACTTAAGGTCTATAAATCAACCTAAGGGTCTATAAATCAACCTAATTTAGGCGTCTATTTTAGGTCTATATATCAACCTATTTTAGATCTAAAAATCAACCTATTTTAGACGTCTATTTCTGGTCTATAAATCAACCTATTTTAGATCTATTTTAAACGTCTACTTTAGGTCTATAAATCAACCTAATTTAGGCGTCTATTTTAGGTCTATATATCAACCTATTTTAGATCTAAAAATCAACCTATTTTAGACGTCTATTTCTGGTTTATAATCGTCTATTTTAGGTCTATATATCAACCTATTTTAGATCTAAAAATAAACCTATTTTAAACGTCTACTTTAGGTCTATAAATCAACCTAAGGGTCTATAATTCAACCTAATTTAGGCGTCTATTTTAGGTCTATATATCAACCTATTTTAGATCTAAAAATCAACCTATTTTAGACGTCTATTTCTGGTCTATAAATCAACCTATTTTAGATCTATTTTAAACGTCTACTTTAGGTCTATAAATCAACCTAAGGGTCTATAAATCAACCTAATTTAGGCGTCTATTTTAGGTCTATATATCAACCTATTTTAGATCTAAAAATCAACCTATTTTAGACGTCTATTTCTGGTCTATAAATCGTCTATTTTAGGTCTATATATCAACCTATTTTAGATCTAAAAATCAACCTATTTTAGACGTCTATTTCTGGTCTATTTGAGATCTATAATTAAACCTATTTTAAACGTCTACGTTAGGTCTATAAATCAACCTAATCTAGGCGTATATTTTAGGTCTATATATCAACCTATTTTAGATCTAAAAAATCAACCTATTTTAGACGTCTATTTCTGGTCTATAAATCAACCTATTTTAGATCTATAAATAAACCTATTTTGAACGTCTACTTTAGGTCTATAAATCAACCTAATTTAGGCGTCTATTTTAGGTCTATATATCAACCTATTTTAGATCTAAAAATCAACCTATTTTAGACGTCTATTTCTGGTCTATAAATCAACCTATTTTAGATCTATTTTAAACGTCTACTTTAGGTCTATAAATCAACCTAAGGGTCTATAAATCAACCTAATTTAGGCGTCTATTTTAGGTCTATATATCAACCTATTTTAGATCTAAAAATCAACCTATTTTAGACGTCTATTTCTGGTCTATAAATCGTCTATTTTAGGTCTATATATCAACCTATTTTAGATCTAAAAATCAACCTATTTTAAACGTCTACTTTAGGTCTATAAATCAACCTAAGGGTCTATAAATCAACCTAATTTAGGCATGTATTTTAGGTCTATATATCAACCTATTTCAGATCTAAAAATCAACCTATTTTAGACGTCTATTTCTGGTCTATAAATCGTCTATTTTAGGTCTATATATCAACCTATTTTAGATCTAAAAATCAACCTATTTTAGACGTCTATTTCTGGTCTATTTCAGATCTATAATTAAACCTATTTTAAACGTCTACTTTAGGTCTATAAATCAACCTAAGGGTCTATAAATAAACCTAACTTAGGCGTCTATTTTAGGTCTATATATCAACCTATTTTAGATCTAAAAATCAACCTATTTTAGACGTCTATTTCTGGCTATAAATCAACCTATTTTAGATCTATTTTAAACGTCTACTTTTAGGTCTATAAATCAACCTAAGGGTCTATAAATCAACCTAATTTAGGCGTCTATTTTAGGTCTATATATCAACCTATTTTAGATCTAAAAATCAACCTATTTTAGACGTCTATTTCTGGTCTATAAATCGTCTATTTTAGGTCTATATATCAACCTATTTTAGATCTAAAAATCAACCTATTTTAAACGTCTACTTTAGGTCTATAAATCAACCTAAGGGTCTATAAATCAACCTAATTTAGGCATGTATTTTAGGTCTATATATCAACCTATTTCAGATCTAAAAATCAACCTATTTTAGACGTATATTTCTGATCTATAAATCGTCTATTTTAGGTCTATATATCAACGTATTTAGATCTAAAAATCAACCTATTTTAGACGTCTATTTCTGGTCTATTTCAGATCTATAATTAAACCCTATTTTAAACGTCTACTTTAGGTCTATAAATCAACCTAAGGGTCTATAAATACAACCTAACTTAGGCGTCTATTTTAGGTCTATATATCAACCTATTTAGATCTAAAAATCAACCTCTTTTAGACGTCTATTTCTGGTCTATAAATCAACCTATTTTAGATCTATTTTAAACGTCTACTTTAGGTCTATAAATCAACCTAAGGGTCTATAAATCAACCTAATTTATGCGTCTATTTTAGGTCTATATATCAACCTATTTTAGATCTAAAAATCAACCTATTTTAGACGTCTATTTCGGTCTATAAATCAACCTATTTTAGATCTATAAATAAACCTATTTTAAACGTCTACGTTAGGTCTATAAATCAACCTAAGGGTCTATAAATCAACCTAATCTAGGCGTCTATTTTAGGTCTATATATCAACCTATTTTAGATCTAAAAAATCAACCTATTTTAGACTTCTATTTCTGGTCTATAAATCGTCTATTTTAGGTCTATATATCAACCTATTTTAGATCTAAAAATAAACCTATTTTAGACGTCTATTTCTGGTCTATTTGAGATCTATAATTAAAACCTATTTTAAACGTCTACTTAAGGTCTATAAATCAACCTAAGGGTCTATAAATCAACCTAATTTAGGCGTCTATTTTAGGTCTATATATCAACCTATTTTAGATCTAAAAATCAACCTATTTTTAGACGTCTATTTCTGGTCTATAAATCAACCTATTTAGATCTATTTTAAACGTCTACTTTAGGTCTATAAATCAACCTAATTTAGGCGTCTATTTTAGGTCTATATATCAACCTATTTTAGATCTAAAAATCAACCTATTTTAGACGTCTATTTCTGGTTTATAAATCGTCTATTTTAGGTCTATATATCAACCTATTTTAGATCTAAAAATAAACCTATTTTAAACGTCTACTTTAGGTCTATAAATCAACCTAAGGGTCTATAATTCAACCTAATTTAGGCGTCTATTTTAGGTCTATATATCAACCTATTTTAGATCTAAAAATCAACCTATTTTAGACGTCTATTTCTGGTCTATAAATCAACCTATTTTAGATCTATTTTAAACGTCTACTTTAGGTCTATAAATCAACCTAAGGGTCTATAAATCAACCTAATTTAGGCGTCTATTTTAGGTCTATATATCAACCTATTTTAGATCTAAAAATCAACCTATTTAGACGTCTATTTCTGGTCTATAAATCGTCTATTTTAGGTCTATATATCAACCTATTTTAGATCTAAAAATCAACCTATTTTAGACGTCTATTTCTGGTCTATTTGAGATCTATAATTAAACCTATTTTAAACGTCTACGTTAGGTCTATAAATCAACCTAATCTAGGCGTATATTTTAGGTCTATATATCAACCTATTTTAGATCTAAAAAATCAACCTATTTTAGACGTCTATTTCTGGTCTATAAATCAACCTATTTTAGATCTATAAATAAACCTATTTTGAACGTCTACTTTAGGTCTATAAATCAACCTAATTTAGGCGTCTATTTTAGGTCTATATATCAACCTATTTTAGATCTAAAAATCAACCTATTTTAGACGTCTATTTCTGGTCTATAAATCAACCTATTTTAGATCTATTTTAAACGTCTACTTTAGGTCTATAAATCAACCTAAGGGTCTATAAATCAACCTAATTTAGGCGTCTATTTTAGGTCTATATATCAACCTATTTTAGATCTAAAAATCAACCTATTTTAGACGTCTATTTCTGGTCTATAAATCGTCTATTTTAGGTCTATATATCAACCTATTTTAGATCTAAAAATCAACCTATTTTAAACGTCTACTTTAGGTCTATAAATCAACCTAAGGGTCTATAAATCAACCTAATTTAGGCATGTATTTTAGGTCTATATATCAACCTATTTCAGATCTAAAAATCAACCTATTTTAGACGTCTATTTCTGGTCTATAAATCGTCTATTTTAGGTCTATATATCAACCTATTTTAGATCTAAAAATCAACCTATTTTAGACGTCTATTTCTGGTCTATTTCAGATCTATAATTAAACCTATTTTAAACGTCTACTTTAGGTCTATAAATCAACCTAAGGGTCTATAAATAAACCTAACTTAGGCGTCTATTTTAGGTCTATATATCAACCTATTTTAGATCTAAAAATCAACCTATTTTAGACGTCTATTTCTGGTCTATAAATCAACCTATTTTAGATCTATTTTAAACGTCTACTTTAGGTCTATAAATCAACCTAAGGGTCTATAAATCAACCTAATTTAGGCGTCTATTTTAGGTCTATATATCAACCTATTTTAGATCTAAAAATCAACCTATTTTAGACGTCTATTTCTGGTCTATAAATCGTCTATTTTAGGTCTATATATCAACCTATTTTAGATCTAAAAATCAACCTATTTTAAACGTCTACTTTAGGTCTATAAATCAACCTAAGGGTCTATAAATCAACCTAACTTAGGCATGTATTTTAGGTCTATATATCAACCTATTTCAGATCTAAAAATCAACCTATTTTAGACGTATATTTCTGATCTATAAATCGTCTATTTTAGGTCTATATATCAACCTATTTTAGATCTAAAAATCAACCTATTTTAGACGTCTATTTCTGGTCTATTTCAGATCTATAATTAAACCTATTTTAAACGTCTACTTTAGGTCTATAAATCAACCTAAGGGTCTATAAATACACCTAACTTAGGCGTCTATTTTAGGTCTATATATCAACCTATTTTAGATCTAAAAATCAACCTCTTTTAGACGTCTATTTCTGGTCTATAAATCAACCTATTTTAGATCTATTTTAAACGTCTACTTTAGGTCTATAAATCAACCTAAGGGTCTATAAATCAACCTAATTTAGGCGTCTATTTTAGGTCTATATATCAACCTATTTTAGATCTAAAAATCAACCTATTTTAGACGTCTATTTCTGGTCTATAAATCGTCTATTTTAGGTCTATATATCAACCTATTTTAGATCTAAAAATAAACCTATTTTAGACGTCTATTTCTGGTCTATTTGAGATCTATAATTAAACCTATTTTAAACGTCTACTTAAGGTCTATAAATCAACCTAAGGGTCTATAAATCAACCTAATTTAGGCGTCTATTTTAGGTCTATATATCAACCTATTTTAGATCTAAAAATCAACCTATTTTAGACGTCTATTTCTGGTCTATAAATCAACCTATTTTAGATCTATTTTAAACGTCTACTTTAGGTCTATAAATCAACCTAATTTAGGCGTCTATTTTAGGTCTATATATCAACCTATTTTAGATCTAAAAATCAACCTATTTTAGACGTCTATTTCTGGTTTATAAATCGTCTATTTTAGGTCTATATATCAACCTATTTTAGATCTAAAAATAAACCTATTTTAAACGTCTACTTTAGGTCTATAAATCAACCTAAGGGTCTATAATTCAACCTAATTTAGGCGTCTATTTTAGGTCTATATATCAACCTATTTTAGATCTAAAAATCAACCTATTTTAGACGTCTATTTCTGGTCTATAAATCAACCTATTTTAGATCTATTTTAAACGTCTACTTTAGGTCTATAAATCAACCTAAGGGTCTATAAATCAACCTAATTTAGGCGTCTATTTTAGGTCTATATATCAACCTATTTTAGATCTAAAAATCAACCTATTTTAGACGTCTATTTCTGGTCTATAAATCGTCTATTTTAGGTCTATATATCAACCTATTTTAGATCTAAAAATCAACCTATTTTAGACGTCTATTTCTGGTCTATTTGAGATCTATAATTAAACCTATTTTAAACGTCTACGTTAGGTCTATAAATCAACCTAATCTAGGCGTATATTTTAGGTCTATATATCAACCTATTTTAGATCTAAAAAATCAACCTATTTTAGACGTCTATTTCTGGTCTATAAATCAACCTATTTTAGATCTATAAATAAACCTATTTTGAACGTCTACTTTAGGTCTATAAATCAACCTAATTTAGGCGTCTATTTTAGGTCTATATATCAACCTATTTTAGATCTAAAAATCAACCTATTTTAGACGTCTATTTCTGGTCTATAAATCAACCTATTTTAGATCTATTTTAAACGTCTACTTTAGGTCTATAAATCAACCTAAGGGTCTATAAATCAACCTAATTTAGGCGTCTATTTTAGGTCTATATATCAACCTATTTTAGATCTAAAAATCAACCTATTTTAGACGTCTATTTCTGGTCTATAAATCGTCTATTTTAGGTCTATATATCAACCTATTTTAGATCTAAAAATCAACCTATTTTAAACGTCTACTTTAGGTCTATAAATCAACCTAAGGGTCTATAAATCAACCTAATTTAGGCATGTATTTTAGGTCTATATATCAACCTATTTCAGATCTAAAAATCAACCTATTTTAGACGTCTATTTCTGGTCTATAAATCGTCTATTTTAGGTCTATATATCAACCTATTTTAGATCTAAAAATCAACCTATTTTAGACGTCTATTTCTGGTCTATTTCAGATCTATAATTAAACCTATTTTAAACGTCTACTTTAGGTCTATAAATCAACCTAAGGGTCTATAAATAAACCTAACTTAGGCGTCTATTTTAGGTCTATATATCAACCTATTTTAGATCTAAAAATCAACCTATTTTAGACGTCTATTTCTGGTCTATAAATCAACCTATTTTAGATCTATTTTAAACGTCTACTTTAGGTCTATAAATCAACCTAAGGGTCTATAAATCAACCTAATTTAGGCGTCTATTTTAGGTCTATATATCAACCTATTTTAGATCTAAAAATCAACCTATTTTAGACGTCTATTTCTGGTCTATAAATCGTCTATTTTAGGTCTATATATCAACCTATTTTAGATCTAAAAATCAACCTATTTTAAACGTCTACTTTAGGTCTATAAATCAACCTAAGGGTCTATAAATCAACCTAATTTAGGCATGTATTTTAGGTCTATATATCAACCTATTTCAGATCTAAAAATCAACCTATTTTAGACGTATATTTCTGATCTATAAATCGTCTATTTTAGGTCTATATATCAACCTATTTTAGATCTAAAAATCAACCTATTTTAGACGTCTATTTCTGGTCTATTTCAGATCTATAATTAAACCTATTTTAAACGTCTACTTTAGGTCTATAAATCAACCTAAGGGTCTATAAATACACCTAACTTAGGCGTCTATTTTAGGTCTATATATCAACCTATTTTAGATCTAAAAATCAACCTCTTTTAGACGTCTATTTCTGGTCTATAAATCAACCTATTTTAGATCTATTTTAAACGTCTACTTTAGGTCTATAAATCAACCTAAGGGTCTATAAATCAACCTAATTTATGCGTCTATTTTAGGTCTATATATCAACCTATTTTAGATCTAAAAATCAACCTATTTTAGACGTCTATTTCTGGTCTATAAATCAACCTATTTTAGATCTATAAATAAACCTATTTTAAACGTCTACGTTAGGTCTATAAATCAACCTAAGGGTCTATAAATCAACCTAATCTAGGCGTCTATTTTAGGTCTATATATCAACCTATTTTAGATCTAAAAAATCAACCTATTTTAGACTTCTATTTCTGGTCTATAAATCGTCTATTTTAGGTCTATATATCAACCTATTTTAGATCTAAAAATAAACCTATTTTAGACGTCTATTTCTGGTCTATTTGAGATCTATAATTAAACCTATTTTAAACGTCTACTTAAGGTCTATAAATCAACCTAAGGGTCTATAAATCAACCTAATTTAGGCGTCTATTTTAGGTCTATATATCAACCTATTTTAGATCTAAAAATCAACCTATTTTAGACGTCTATTTCTGGTCTATAAATCAACCTATTTTAGATCTATTTTAAACGTCTACTTTAGGTCTATAAATCAACCTAATTTAGGCGTCTATTTTAGGTCTATATATCAACCTATTTTAGATCTAAAAATCAACCTATTTTAGACGTCTATTTCTGGTTTATAAATCGTCTATTTTAGGTCTATATATCAACCTATTTTAGATCTAAAAATAAACCTATTTTAAACGTCTACTTTAGGTCTATAAATCAACCTAAGGGTCTATAATTCAACCTAATTTAGGCGTCTATTTTAGGTCTATATATCAACCTATTTTAGATCTAAAAATCAACCTATTTTAGACGTCTATTTCTGGTCTATAAATCAACCTATTTTAGATCTATTTTAAACGTCTACTTTAGGTCTATAAATCAACCTAAGGGTCTATAAATCAACCTAATTTAGGCGTCTATTTTAGGTCTATATATCAACCTATTTTAGATCTAAAAATCAACCTATTTTAGACGTCTATTTCTGGTCTATAAATCGTCTATTTTAGGTCTATATATCAACCTATTTTAGATCTAAAAATCAACCTATTTTAGACGTCTATTTCTGGTCTATTTGAGATCTATAATTAAACCTATTTTAAACGTCTACGTTAGGTCTATAAATCAACCTAATCTAGGCGTATATTTTAGGTCTATATATCAACCTATTTTAGATCTAAAAAATCAACCTATTTTAGACGTCTATTTCTGGTCTATAAATCAACCTATTTTAGATCTATAAATAAACCTATTTTGAACGTCTACTTTAGGTCTATAAATCAACCTAATTTAGGCGTCTATTTTAGGTCTATATATCAACCTATTTTAGATCTAAAAATCAACCTATTTTAGACGTCTATTTCTGGTCTATAAATCAACCTATTTTAGATCTATTTTAAACGTCTACTTTAGGTCTATAAATCAACCTAAGGGTCTATAAATCAACCTAATTTAGGCGTCTATTTTAGGTCTATATATCAACCTATTTTAGATCTAAAAATCAACCTATTTTAGACGTCTATTTCTGGTCTATAAATCGTCTATTTTAGGTCTATATATCAACCTATTTTAGATCTAAAAATCAACCTATTTTAAACGTCTACTTTAGGTCTATAAATCAACCTAAGGGTCTATAAATCAACCTAATTTAGGCATGTATTTTAGGTCTATATATCAACCTATTTCAGATCTAAAAATCAACCTATTTTAGACGTCTATTTCTGGTCTATAAATCGTCTATTTTAGGTCTATATATCAACCTATTTTAGATCTAAAAATCAACCTATTTTAGACGTCTATTTTTGGTCTATTTCAGATCTATAATTAAACCTATTTTAAACGTCTACTTTAGGTCTATAAATCAACCTAAGGGTCTATAAATAAACCTAACTTAGGCGTCTATTTTAGGTCTATATATCAACCTATTTTAGATCTAAAAATCAACCTATTTTAGACGTCTATTTCTGGTCTATAAATCAACCTATTTTAGATCTATTTTAAACGTCTACTTTAGGTCTATAAATCAACCTAAGGGTCTATAAATCAACCTAATTTAGGCGTCTATTTTAGGTCTATATATCAACCTATTTTAGATCTAAAAATCAACCTATTTTAGACGTCTATTTCTGGTCTATAAATCAACCTATTTTAGATCTATAAATAAACCTATTTTAAACATCTACGTTAGGTCTATAAATCAACCTAAGGGTCTATAAATCAACCTAATCTAGGCGTCTATTTTAGGTCTATATATCAACCTATTTTAGATCTAAAAAATCAACCTATTTTAGACGTCTATTTCTGGTCTATAAATCGTCTATTTTAGGTCTATATATCAACCTATTTTAGATCTAAAAATAAACCTATTTTAGACGTCTATTTCTGGTCTATTTGAGATCTATAATTAAACCTATTTTAAACTTCTACTTAAGGTCTATAAATCAACCTAAGGGTCTATAAATCAACCTAATTTAGGCGTCTATTTTAGGTCTATATATCAACCTATTTTAGATCTAAAAATCAACCTATTTTAGACGTCTATTTCTGGTCTATAAATCAACCTATTTTAGATCTATTTTAAACGTCTACTTTAGGTCTATAAATCAACCTAATTTAGGCGTCTATTTTAGGTCTATATACCAACCTATTTTAGATCTAAAAATCAACCTATTTTAGACGTCTATTTCTGGTCTATAAATCGTCTGTTTTAGGTCTATATATCAACCTATTTTAGATCTAAAAATAAACCTATTTTAAACGTCTACTTTTGGTCTATAAATCAACCTAAGGGTCTATAAATCAACCTAATTTAGGCGTCTATTTTAGGTCTTTATATCAACCTATTTTAGATCTAAAAATCAACCTATTTTAGACGTCAATTTCTGGTCTATGAATCGTCTATTTTAGGTCTATATATCAACCTATTTTAGATCTAAAAATCAACCTAATTTAGACGTCTATTTCTGGTCTATTTGAGATCAATAATTAAACCTATTTTAAACGTCTACTTTAGGTCTATAAATAAACCTAAGGGTCTATAAATAAACCTAATTTAGGCGTCTATTTTAGGTCTATATATCAACCTATTTTAGATCTAAAAATCAACCTATTTTGGACGTCTATTTCTGGTCTATAAATCAACCTATTTTAGATCTATTTTAAACGTCTACTTTAGGTCTATAAATCAACCTAAGGGTCTATAAATCAACCTAATTTAGGCGTCTATTTTATGTCTATATATCAACCTATTTTAGATCTAAAAATCAACCTATTTTAGACGTCTATTTCTGGTCTATTTTAAATCTATAAATAAACCTATTTTAAATGTCTACGTTAGGTCTATAAATCAACCTAAGTGTCTATAAATCAACCTAATTTAGATCTAAAAATCAACCTATTTTAGACGTCTATTTCTGGTCTATAAATCGTCTATTTTAGGTCTATATATCAACCTATTTTAGATCTAAAAATAAACCTATTTTAAACGTCTACTTTAGGTCTATAAATCAACCTAAAGGTCTATAAATCAACCTAATTTAGGCGTCTATTTTAGGTCTATATATCAACCTATTTTAGATCTAAAAATCAACCTATTTTAGACGTCTATTTCTGGTCTATAAATCGTCTATTTTAGGTCTGTATATCAACCTATTTTAGATCTAAAAAAATAAACCTATTTTAAACGTCTACGTTAGGTCTATAAATCAACCTAAGGGTCTATAAATCAACCTAATCTAGGCGTCTATTTTAGGTCTATATATCAACCTATTTTAGATCTAAAAAATCAACCTATTTTAGACTTCTATTTCTGGTCTATAAATCAACCTATTTTAGATCTATAAATAAACCTATTTTGAACGTCTACTTTAGGTCTATAAATCAACCTAAGGGTCTATAAATCAACCTAATTTAGGTGTCTATTTTAGGTCTATATATCAACCTATTTTAGATCTAAAAATCAATCTATTCTAGACGTCTATTTCTGGTTTAAAAATCAATCTATTCTAGACGTCTATTTCTGGTTTAAAAATTAACCTATTTTAGACGTCTATTTTTGGTTTAAAAATCAACCTTTTTTAGACGTCTATTTTTTGTTTAAAAATCAACCTTTTTTAGACGTCTATTTCTGGTCTATAAATAAACCTATTTTAGATCTATTTTAAACATCTACTTTAGGTCTATAAATAAACCTAAGGGTCTATAAATCAACCTAATTTAGGCGTCTATTTTAGGTCTATATATCAACCTATTTTAGATCTAAAAACCAACCTATTTTAGACGTCTATTTCTGGTCTATTTTAGATCTATAAATAAACCTATTTTAAACGTCTACTTTAGGTCTATAAATCAACCTAAGGGTCTATAAATCAACCTAATTTAGGCGTCTATTTTAGGTCTATATATCAACCTATTTTAGATCTAAAAATCAACCTATTTTAGACGTCTATTTCTGGTCTATAAATCAACCTATTTTAGATCTATTTTAAACGTCTACTTTAGGTCTATAAATCAACCTAAGGGTCTATAAATCAACCTAAGGGTCTATAAATCAACCTAATTTAGGCGTCTATTTTAGGTCTATATATCAACCTATTTTAGATCTAAAAATCAACCTATTTTAGACGTCTATTTCTGGTCTATAAATCAACCTATTTTAGATCTATAAATAAACCTATTTTAAACGTCTACGTTAGGTCTATAAATCAACCTGAGGGTCTATAAATCAACCTAATCTAGGTGTCTATTTTAGGTCTATATATCAACCTATTTTAGATCTAAAAAATCAACCTATTTTAGACGTCTATTTCTGGTCTATAAATCAACCTATTTTAGATCTATTTTAAACGTCTACTTTAGGTCTATAAATCAACCTAAGGGTCTATAAATCAACCTAATTTAGGCGTCTATTTTAGGTCTATATATCAACCTATTTTAGATCTAAAAATCAACCTATTTTAGACGTCTATTTCTGGTCTATAAATCAACCTATTTTAGATCTATTTTAAACGTCTACTTTAGGTCTATAAATCAACCTAAGGGTCTATAAATCAACCTAATTTAGGCGTCTATTTTAGGTCTATATATCAACCTATTTTAGATCTAAAAATCAACCTATTTTAGACGTCTATTTCTGGTCTATAAATCGTCTATTTTAGGTCTATATATCAACCTATTTTAGATCTAAAAATCAACCTATTTTAAACGTCTACTTTAGGTCTATAAATCAACCTAAGGGTCTATAAATCAACCTAATTTAGGCATGTATTTTAGGTCTATATGTCAACCTATTTCAGATCTAAAAATCAACCTATTTTAGACGTATATTTCTGATCTATAAATCGTCTATTTTAGGTCTATATATCAACCTATTTTAGATCTAAAAATCAACCTATTTTAGACGTCTATTTCTGGTCTATTTCAGATCTATAATTAAACCTATTTTAAACGTCTACTTTAGGTCTATAAATCAACCTAAGGGTCTATAAATACACCTAACTTAGGCGTCTATTTTAGGTCTATATATCAACCTATTTTAGATCTAAAAATCAACCTATTTTAGACGTCTATTTCTGGTCTATAAATCAACCTATTTTAGATCTATTTTAAACGTTTACTTTAGGTCTATAAATCAACCTAAGGGTCTATAAATCAACCTAATTTAGGCGTCTATTTTAGGTCTATATATCAACCTATTTTAGATCTAAAAATCAACCTATTTTAGACGTCTATTTCTGGTCTATAAATCAACCTATTTTAGATCTATTTTAAACGTCTACTTTAGGTCTATAAATCAACCTAAGGGTCTATAAATCAACCTAATTTAGGCGTCTATTTTAGGTCTATATATCAACCTATTTTAGATCTAAAAATCAACCTATTTTAGACGTCTATTTCTGGTCTATAAATCGTCTATTTTAGGTCTATATATCAACCTATTTTAGATCTAAAAATCAACCTTTTTTAGACGTCTATTTCTGGTCTATTTGAGATCTATAATTAAACCTATTTTAAACGTCTACGTTAGGTCTATAAATCAACCTAATCTAGGCGTATATTTTAGGTCTATATATCAACCTATTTTAGATCTAAAAAATCAACCTATTTTAGACGTCTATTTCTGGTCTATAAATCAACCTATTTTAGATATATAAATAAACCTATTTTGAACATCTACTTTAGGTCTATAAATCAACCTAATTTAGGCGTCTATTTTAGGTCTATATATCAACCTATTTTAGATCTAAAAATCAACCTATTTTAGACGTCTATTTCTGGTCTATAAATCAACCTATTTTAGATCTATTTTAAACGTCTACTTTAGGTCTATAAATCAACCTAAGGGTCTATAAATCAACCTAATTTAGGCGTCTATTTTAGGTCTATATATCAACCTATTTTAGATCTAAAAATCAACCTATTTTAGACGTCTATTTCTGGTCTATAAATCAACCTATTTTAATTATCTACTTTAGGTCTATAAATCAACCTAAGGGTCTATAAATCAACCTAATTTAGGCGTCTATTTTAGGTCTATATATCAACCTATTTTAGATCTAAAAATCAACCTATTTTAGACGTCTATTTCTGGTCTATAAATCGTCTATTTTAGGTCTGTATATCAACCTATTTTAGATCTCAAAAAATAAACCTATTTTAAACGTCTACTTTAGGTCTATAAATCAACCTAAGGGTCTATAAATCAACCTAATTTAGGCGTCTATTTTAGGTCTATATATCAACCTATTTTAGATCTAAAAATCAACCTATTTTAGACGTCTTTTTCTGGTCTATAAATCGTCTATTTTAGGTCTATATATCAACCTATTTTAGATCTAAAAATCAACCTATTTTAGACGTCTATTTCTGGTCTATAAATCGTCTATTTTAGGTCTATATATCAACCTATTTTAGATCTAAAAATAAACCTATTTTAAGCGTCTACTTTAGGTCTATAAATCAACCTAAGGGTCTATAAATCAACCTAATTTAGGCGTCTATTTTAGGTCTTATATATCAACCTATTTTAGATCTAAAAATCAACCTATTTTAGACGTCTATTTCTGGTCTATAAATCGTAACGCGCTTCCAGCCAGTCTTTGCAGGCACGAGCAATGTTTCAAAGAAAATTTGATCAACATGCGACGGGCATTTTTTGCCAGATCGCTCCAAAATCGTTTGCAGTGTGCCCCCTACTCGTCCATCCGCAGAACAGGTATCGCTGTAGCCTAGCCCGGCTGCTTTGGGCAAGGACTGGAAACCAAGTAGACAACGGGCCATTCCCACAGACTGACAATTTAGGCCGAGAGTCCTGAACGCCACACGCCATGTTGAAAATGCATGACCGGATTGGAGATGTGACAGTCGTTGCTTTGCTTTTAGGTTGTTTCTGCTGCTCCATGGAGTCTGGTGTGCGCATTTACAATGTGGAGCCTTTGATGGAGAAGGGCCACTTGGGTGAGCGTCTTGCTGCTCGGCGCTGGCCGGGCGCCTGCTAACGTGGCCCGCCGTCTGCTTTGCAGATCACGAGCAGGTGGGCAGCGTGGCGTCGTGCTCCATGCTGCATCGCTCCAACCTGCTGGCCGTGGTCGGGGGCGGAGTCAGCCCCAAGTTCTCTGAGATATCCGGTGGGTGCCTTTTGAATTGGGCGAGCACGACCATGAAGCCAACCGGTGTGACTTTTCAGTGCTGATCTGGGATGACGCGTGCGATTCCCGAGACGCCAAAGACAAGCTGGTCCTGGAGTTCACCTTCACCAAGCCGGTGCTGGCGGTCCGGATGCGACACGACAAGTGAGTGGCGGCGGCTCGCTAAACTGGCCGAGAGGAGCGCAAACGTTGAAAGCAAACAAATTGGCGGGCTGCCTCCTCCCAGGATTGTCATGGTGTTGAAGAACAGGATCTATTTGTACAGCTTTCCCGACAAGCCGCTCAAGCTCTTTGAGTTTGATACGCGCGACAACCCCAAAGGTGAGCGAGTGAGCCAGCGAGCGCTCGGCCAGTCAGTCGCGCGGCTTCCTTTTATTAGCGTCTGCTTTTCCACCAGGTCTGTGCGACTTGTGTCCGAGTCTGGACAAGCAGCTGCTGGTTTTCCCGGGACACAAATGTGGAAGTCTGCAGCTGGCGGTAAATTGCCCCTCACACTTCCAAGCGTACGTGGGAGAGCCTGCGTCGCCGTCATTAGTCCGCTCCCGCCCTCCAGGACCTGTCCAACAGCAAGCCCGGGACGTCGTCGGCGCCGTTCACCATCAACGCGCACCAGAGCGAGATCGCCTGCCTGGCGCTCAACCAGCCGGGAAGCGTGGCCGCCTCGGCCTCTCGCAAGGGGACGCTCATACGCCTCTTTGACACCAGCAGCCGCGACAAACTGGTGGAGCTGCGGCGAGGCACCGACCCCGCCACGCTCTACTGGTAAGCGTGCCCCCCCCCTTATTATTATTATTTTTTTTAATTGTAGGTTTGCTCACCGCTGACCATGTCCCCTCCCCGCACCTGCACAGCCTCAACTTCAGTCACGACTCGTCCTTCTTGTGCGCATCCAGTGACAAAGGGACGGTCCACATCTTCGCCCTGAAAGACACCAAACTTAACCGCCGCTCCGCGTAAGACCGCCGCTCCGCGTAAGGCCGCCGCCCCGCTCCCTCGCCCACTCCCTCTTCAACGTGCGTGTGCGCCTGCCAGGTTGGCGCGCGTGGGCAAGGTGGGCCCCGTCATCGGCCAGTACGTGGACAGCCAGTGGTCGCTGGCCAGCTTCACCGTGCCCGCCGAGTGCGCCTGCATCTGCGCCTTCGGGAAGAACACATCCAAGAACGTCAACTCCTTCATCGGTCCGAGGGAGGGGTCGTCGTTTGCTGCGCACCAGCCACATTTTGCCTCTAACATTTCCTTTGCTCTCTATGGCAGCCATCTGCGTGGACGGCACCTTCCACAAGTACGTCTTCACGCCCGACGGAAACTGCAACCGAGAAGCCTTTGACGTCTACTTGGACATTTGCAACGACGACGACTTTTGATCCAGGACGGAAGGAAACGGGGAAGGACCCAAGGAAGAAACGGCAGGACACTTCAAGTGAAGCCAGGTGTCACCTTTTGCGGTTCGGCAGGTCCGTCACACCCCTGCGATTTCATTTGTACTTTGACACAAACTGAACAAAGGAAGCAAACCAGAAAAAAAAAGAAAAAGGCAGGCGACTTCTGTTTTTATTCAAAGCAAAATGATACGTACATTTACACATGAAGCACACGTGAGATCAGGGGAAAAACATTTAAATAAGAACCAAAAATACCCTGCCCCAACGCAGACGAGCACAATGGTCAGAGCAAAACCAACGGAGCGCTGGCTTGGCTGCCTTGCGTCTACAGCAGCTCGTGGCGACATTTTGGGCAATAGCTGACGCCAGTAATCAAGCGCGCGATGAAATCAACTTAGGAAAAAAAAGGATAAACATGCTTAACGCTAAAAACTTTAAATCAAGAACGCAGCATCGGCTCGCTGAAGTTTTCCATGAAGGCGGGCCCTCGCGTGTCCATCGAAGGTGGACGACCAAGAACGTTGTGAGGATCCTGTCCGACGTCGGCGGGAAAGGCACGCATGGTCTCCAAGACCAGGCCGAGGTGCTCCAGGAAGGAGTTGACGGATACGCGAAGGACGCGAGCTTGCTCTGCACGCCACTTCCTGAAAAGGTCACAAGAGGTCACTGGCGGGTGGGCGTGCGGGCGACGGCAGCGGGGCCGGGCGAAGGCTCCTCACGCGCTGAGCACACTCCCGGCGAGCGTCAGCCGCTTGCGGACGCCTCCTCGCCGGGGCTCGCGGTCGGGACTCAGCGAGCGCAGAGCCACAGCGGCCTGGCGCGCCGACTGGAAGGGAACTTGCAGCGAGCTAGAAAAGGGGAGGGTCAAGGAAACGTGTGCGAGTGACTCGACGTCAGCGCTCAGGAAAGAAGCCAAGCTCGCTCGCGGAGAATCAGGCCCAGAGACGTCGGAGACGCGATAACCTTATTGCTAGTTTGGCTGAAACTGCAAAGAGAACTCTCGACGCTTCAACATCACTGCAATCCAAGGATACAATTCCAATTGGCTCGCTTGCTCGCCGCTCTCGGGCGCCGCCATGTTATTCGTCTGCGGAAGCCTTCTTCGTCCGAGTAATCGGAGCACACTCGTTGCTCGCCCTCCCGCGCGGCCGCCCCCTAGCGGCAGAGCAGACAGCGCACAAAAGTCGACCATCGGGTTCGGAGGATATTTATTTCTTCTGCGCGGTTGAGTGACCGACCACAAATGTATGTACTATGAAGTTGTGTGAGCTTGTGGCGGACCTCAGTCCCAGGCCTATAGTTCGGGGTGGGTTGATATGTTTATCCTTTGCCAAATCATACACGCTTTGTATCTTTGATGACTTCTGACACAAGCTAAATGTTTCGCTCACAGTTCTTCGGTTTCTTCAACGCAAAGATTTGTGGCAGATTCTTTGCTCTTTTTTTTCTCTTTTTTCTGAGGAGGAGCTGTCAAAGTCACCTGTGCGCATGCACGTGTGAGTAGCTCATCCGAGGACGCGCCGACAGAACATTCTTCCAAATCCTCATTCCAGAAGCGTGCTGAAGTCACAACAAGGAGGTTTGTTTCGTCCTCTTTAAAAAAACTTTTTTTTTTACTTAGTCCTCTTTGAAAGTGAAACCCAACAACCAACACATGGTCAAAGGACTCTGTGAACGATAGAGGGAGGACAAAAGGAGACAATGACTCAGAGGGGGAAAACCATCTCAAGACCCCAAAAAGTTGCCAAGTATACATAGATGTTCGTAAGCCAAGGTTTCACTGTACTTGGGTTGGTCCAATTTAGAACCAAACTGGGCTGTTTTTAAGCCGGAATTGGTCAGGCTGAATGAAAACCAACAGACAGAGCATTGAAGCGTCTTTGGATCCTTGAAAAACACTATATGAATTGAATGCATTATTATTATTTTTGCGCCTACACTAAGTTGTTTTATTCCGAGCCACACTTAAGCTCTCCTCATCAGCTCCTTTGTATGGAAACCGTGGATTGACCTGTGCAACCACGTCTGCGCGCGTCTGACTGCACACGAGTCTCTTCCTTGTAGGGCACGGGCACTAGGCTGATGGCGGCAACAAAGAGTCTCTTTCTTGTAGGGCATGAGCACTCGGCTGATGGCGGCAACAAAGAGAGGCGGCGGCATGCTGCGTGACCTGCAAGTGGCGTTGCAGCGGAAGATTGAGGAGCTGACGGAGCGAGACGCGCTGATTGAGGAGCTGGAGTCAGAACTGGATGCCAAAGATCTCCTGATTGGCCATTTGCGGGCCGAGCTGGACCGTCATCGTAGTTTGATGCCGGGCACCGACGATACTGCCGCTGCACAGACACCCGACGCAGGTGTGACAAAACGTTCTCCTGAGTCACTGAACTGTTGAGGTCCGCCCGGGCGGAGGTTATGTTTTTTTTTAACATTTTCTTCACCTTTTTTTGTTGCATCCAGCAGGTGGCGCTCCAGCAATGCCAGCACCGTCACTCGATGAGCCTCAGCGCACCAAGAGACAGGCCATATCGGCAGAACCCAGCGCTCTGGATCCTGCCCGACTCACCGACGTCACGCTCACCAGCTACTGCAAGAGCAAAGAGTGAGCTTATGTTATTTTTGTTCTGTGTTTTGCAGACTCTTTTCAATCGTTACATCTGCGGTTCGGACCATTCCTTTCCGCTGTGAAAAAAAAAAAAGAGCCGTGAGGAGTGTGTGTTGCGCAGAGGCGACGCTTCCTACCTCAAGCCGAGGCTGCCTCTCGGTCGGGGTCGTGGAAGACCGAGAAGGCCGGCCCTGAGAAAGGTGCCTGCCCCATTGGAGCCAGGGTGTGTTTGCGTGCAGGTCCAGCGAGCTGATCCAGAGAGCGCTGATGGACAATGACTTCATGAAGCATCTGGAACATGGACAGGTGAGAAGACCCCAACCACCCCCCCCCACCACACCTCCACCCTCACCCCCCACTTGGCGTCTGTTTTGCTCACGCTTTGACGTCCGCCCTGTTTCCAGATCCTCACCATCTTGGACTGCATGCGGCCCACCAGCCTGGACAAAGGCTGCTGCGTCATCCAGGAGGGCGACGACGGATCTAGCGTCTTTGTTCTGGAGGGTGGGTCACTGCAGCTTTTGCTTCCGAGTCACGGCTCCCGTTTTCCCTTTTGCGTCCGTCCACAGAGGGCATGGTGGAGGTGAGCAAAGAAGGCAAAAAGCTGTGCACCATCGGCCCCGGCAAAGTCTTTGGCGAGCTCGCCATCTTGTACAACTGCACGCGCACGGCTACAGTGACGGGTACACCACAGTGCACACGACAGCGCCCCCTGAAGCTAGGACCGGAGTCCAGGCGTCATCTTCCAGCGTGTGTGTGTGCGTGTGCGTGCGTGCGTGTGCGCGCATGCACATGTGCGTGTGTGCAGCTCTGACCGACATCAAGTTGTGGGCCATTGATCGCCAGGGCTTTCAGACCATTATGATGAGGACCGGCCTCATCAAGCATTCCCAGTACACGGACTTCCTGCGCAGGTAACCTTGACGTCGTGACATGGCAGCAGCCTGACGTCCAAATGACGTGGCGTCTCCCTGTCGCTAGCGTTCCGTCCTTCCAGGCCCTTCCAGAGGACGTTCTCAGCAAGCTGGCTGATGTTCTGGAGGAGGTGAGTCCAGACCCGCCTGCACGTGTCACTCTCTGGTCATCTGACCCCCCGTGTGTGTGTGTGTGTCTGCGCACATCAGACTCACTATAGCAATGGCGACTACATCATCCGGCAGGGCGCCACGGGAGACACCTTCTTCATTATCAGTGAAGGGCAGGTGAGCTTTTCTACTCGTTCCGTGCCTGCCCGTAAGGTGCGCTGCCAAAGTGGATTGGGCAAAGTCTGCTCACTTTTACTTTGCACGGCCTCACAAGGTATGACTTTTGGCTTCCTTCGTGCAAAATCTCACTTGTGAGCATGTGCAGGTGACGGTGTGGCAGCAGACCGCCCCCAGTGGTCAGCAGGTGCCGGTGAAGACGCTGTCCAAAGGCGACTGGTTTGGCGAGCAAGCGCTGAAAGGGTGAAAGCGCGCTACGCCGTTCACGTCGCCGTCGCCCGTGCCTTCCCGCCATCCATTTAACGTGCTGCCTTTCCTGTCTCGTAGGGAAGATGTGCGTACGGCCTCCTCCCACGTTCCATCCTTTCACATCAGACAAGGCAAACATCGTGCATGGCTGAGTAGTCATTGTTTATCCCAGCAGCCACTGTCATGCCTTCACGGAAGCAAATGCGGCAGAAACTTGCAGAAACTTGCTCGACACAAAGCAAAATCAAAAGAATATTTAGAGTCCTAAAAAACAGAGTCTTTGGCGTCCTTGTGTGTTTTCCACATCATCTGAAGGAGTGAGGCCGCTCCTCAGTCGGGTTCATGCTGCCTCACGGCACTCTCCTTTGTTCCGCAGGTCCTTCAAGCAGCTGATCGGCGGCTTAGAGGAAGTGGACCGCCAGCAGGGAGACGACGAGCACGTCAAAGCCAAGTAAGTGGTGTACATCGCCGACGAACTCTCTATTGACGTCGAGGCAACGATGCACTAACGCATGTGCGCAGGTGCCCGGCTGAGGACGACTTCTTCTCCGGCGTGACGCTCGACGACCTTGCCGTGGTCTGCACCTTGGGCATGGGTGGCTTCAGCCGCGTGGAGCTGGTGGGTGGGTCCCCGCGCCGGCGGCCGTGGTGCCGACGCGTGGTGACGTGTGGCCGCGTCGCCTTCAGGTGCAGCTCAAGAGAGACGCTGGGCGCTCCTTCGCCCTCAAAGTGTTGAAGAAGCGCCACATTCTGGACACCAGGCAGCAGGAGCACATCCTGTCGGAACGCCGCATCATGATGGAAGTCAACAGCCCCTTCATCATCAGGTCACTGTTTAGTCCCTCCGTTCATGTCCAAAGCAGGCAAAGTACAAGTCCAGCTCGTGGGGTGCCAAGCGCAGGTTTGAGGTGCCCGCGTGCCAGCGGCCTCAAGCCCATTGTTTCTTTTCCCCTCATAAGTAGGGGTGTAAATCGCGGGTTTTGTCACGATACGATATATCGATACAAAGAACCACGATACGATATTTGCCGATATCTTAAAGCCTGCTGTGATTCATTCACGATACATCACGGTATAGTGCTCTACGATCGATATAGAACAATATCCTGATTTATAACAATTCATATCTTAAAGCCTGCTGTGATTCATTCACGATACATCACGATATAGTGCTCTACGATAAATATAGAACAATATCCTGATTTATAACAATTCATACGCAAAATCAACAAGGTACTGCAAACTCTTTATTTAGGAAATTACAAAGTGCTTCCAAATGAATGACTTGAAGCCCAAAGGGGAACGAATGTCCTTGTCTTCTTGGACACTAGCCATAGCACCAGCCCAGGAGCCGCGTAGTTGTCGGCTCCCCTTTCACGTGCCTGCTCTGCTCACAACACAACACGCCGCGCGCTGCTCCCGGAAAGAGGAAGCAAGCAACAATGAACTGGATTTCAAAATAAAGTCGCGTCTAATGTCTGAGGTCAAAAACGGGCGATATAGATCGATGTTTACGTTTAGCATCGATGCCAACAAATCGTAGAGCATTATATCGATGCATCGTCACACCCCTACTCATAAGTGGCCACCGCCAGCTGTTCTGAAGCACAGTAATGCGTCCCTGTCCGCAGGTTGTACCGCACCTTCCGGGACCCCAAATACTTGTATATGCTGCTAGAGGTTTGTCTTGGCGGAGAGCTGTGGACGCTCTTAAGAGACAGGTGGGTGTCGGGTCGGGATGAGCACGTTGTCGCTGTGTGCGAAGGCACCGCCGGCCGCGTTCTTTGAAAGTCACAAAGATGGGCCCAAACGCCGACGTCGCAAGCGTGCTGTCCCTTTCTGTGCCACCAGGGGCTCCTTTGACGACGGGACCACAAGATTCTACACGACGTGCGTTATCGAGGCTCTGGCGGAGCTCCACTGTAAAGGGATCATCTACCGAGACCTCAAGCCGGAGAATATCATCCTTGACCACAGAGGCTACGCCAAGTTGGTGAGTCTTCAAGGCGCTCGTCAACAGCGGCGGCGTGACGCTAACGGAGGGCGCGGCGCGGGCGTGCGTGCGTGCGTCCGGCCGCTAGGTGGATTTTTGGCTTCGCTAAGAAGGTGGGCTTGGGGAAGAAGACCTGGACCTTCTGCGGGACCCCCGAGTACGTGGCCCCCGAGATCATCCTCAACAAAGGTCACGACAGCTCGGCCGACTGCTGGTCCCTGGGGATCCTGGTCTTTGAGCTTCTCAGCGGAAGGTAGGTGGGTGGGCGGTCTTGTGCGCATTGGCGTGATCGTGCGGGCTTCGGCAGCGCGTTGATCCCTTCCCGGTCGGTCCCGCAGTCCGCCGTTTTCCGGCTCGGACCCCATGAAGACGTACAACATCATCTTGAGGGGGATCGACATGGTGGAATTCCCCAAAAAGATCACCAAGAGTGCCGCAAACCTCATCAAGAGACTCTGCAGGTTGTGGCCCAGCAAAGGCTACCAAGTATTTGCCCTTCTTAGTTAAGAGAGGTGGGGTCGCAAGAGGGCCAGTTTGCGCAGCGGCCCCAAATTGTGCGCTCACAGAAGGCACACTTAGGGCGCTCTTCTCGCCCGCCGCGCTCCGTTTGGATTGACGTCCAATTGCTCATCGGGGCGCCAGTTGGTGTCGACTGCGGCTCGTTCACAGTCGGCTCACGTCAGAGCTGTTTGGGCGAGAAGGGAGCAGACGTAGAGGAGATGATAGAATTCGAGTGCTGAATATGGCCGTCGTAAGCAAGCGCGTGTGTGTGTGTCAGGGACAACCCCTCGGAACGTCTCGGGAACCAGAAGAACGGCGTAAAGGACATTCAGAAGCACAAGTGAGTAACATAACGTGCAGGCCGGCGGTCGTCCGCGCCCTCATTGTCCCTCCTCTTCTTCCTGCAATCAGGTGGTTCGAGGGCTTCAACTGGGATGGCCTCCGCCAGGGAACCTTGGACTGTCCCTTTATGCCAAGGGTGAGTTGGCGCCCCTTTAGAGGCACCTCGGTTGCGTGGGCTGGAAGCGCTTTGCCGTCTGCAGGGCTCGCCACGGTAGCCCCAGCCAAGATTGCACGTGAGCTCCGAGAGGCAGTCAGCTCGAAGAATATGACGCGACAGCCAAATCTTTGATCCATCGGAGGGCTTTGTGCATTTTGCTGCTGCTTGCAGAAAAATAATGTCACGGTTGTTCAGTTAACCCAATCACAGCTGAGCAACTGTGACGTCGTCAAAGACGCGGCATGCCGAGCGTGACAAACCGCCCGCCGCTGAAGGTGTTTTGCTCTGCGGCGCTGTACGCTTTTGCCATCAGGTGGACGGCCCGTTGGACAACAGCAACTTTGATGACTTCCCCCTGGACACCGAGGGCCCTCCCCCTGATGACGAGTCAGGCTGGGACCTGGAGTTCTGAAACAGCTTGGCCAGGTCAGAGGCTCAATGGAGAACGCACAAGGTTCATAACTTCAAAGAAATGTTTAATATTTCAATGTTCATTTGTGTTAACAACCCACTCTTTCATTTCAACCGCGTGTATAGACATATGTTCTGTTACATCAACATACATTTTTTTTAAGCTGGTCTACTGATTGCTAACTACAGTGTTTTCCGTCGCTCAGGAGTACAAGTCGCAACAACAGCCATAAAATGCATAATAAAAAAGAAAAAAAACGTAAGTCGCATGTTTGGCGGAACTTAATTCGATAAAATCCAACATCAAGAACAGACACGAATAGGCAACAACAGCCTAAACGATACGCATACGGTATTGTAACGTTACATAAACACAAACGAGGAACTGACGTAAAATGAACAGTTATTCAAATAAATATAACATAAATAACACGTTGATCAAAACATCCGTGTCACTCTAAATCATTAAATGCATCGAAATCTTCGGCCCCCGCCGCTGTCGACTCAGGGAGTATATGTGGCGCTGACGTCGGACTCAGTATCAGTTGCAGCTATTCCACCCTCGCCTGGCTGGAGCTGAGGGATCAATTGGCCAAAGCCAAGCTGTGACGTCTTCATAACGTGACTTCCAACCGCAAGCAGAGGAGGTCTCTCACATTTGGATTCCGCTTCGGTGACTTAAGACTGTAAGACAGGAAATAGAACACAGGGTGCATTTATTAAATAATAACACACGGCTTTGGTAATTCCAGCGACACACACAAAATGCGGCCTGCAGCAATGTGCGGCCAATTTCCAAGATAAACAGTGACCCATGCGTATGTTTAGGAGACAAGGGAATTTAGCTACGCAGTTACTAAATGATCATAGTGCCAAGTAGCAAACAAAGAGGCTGGACAAGGTGGTGAAAAAAGCCGGCTCTGTCCTGGGCTGCAGTCTGGACCGTGTGGAGGTGGTAGGGGAGAGGAGGAGGGTGGCTAAGCTGTCCTCCATCATGGACAACATCTCCCACCCCCTTCATGAGACTGTCAGAGCCCTGGAGAGCTCCATCAGTGACCGGCTTCGTCACCCACGATGACCCACCGAGAGGCATCGCACGCAGGTCCTTCCTCCCTGCTGCCATCAGACTGGACAACCAGGCTTATCACTGTAGCTAACGGACAATAATTACGTGCAATAATCAAAAAGTCAAAAAAGTCAAAAGTCAGCTTTATTGTCAATCTCTTCACATGTCACACAAAGAATATTAACGTGCAATATCTGTCTACCTCATACTCTTTTTACCTGCTTTATTTTTTGCACAGTTTTTTTTCTTCCTTTGCACTATTTTTCTATCTAATATTTATTTATATTGTGTATATACTGTCCATATTTTTTTAATTATATATATCTTTTACTTTTTAAAATCTTTTACCCCCTTCTCCACATGCGTGTGTGTGTGTGTATATGTTAAGTGTACTGCTGCTTACACAGGAGTTTCCCCATTGAGGGAATAATAAAGGATCATCTTATTTGACCAGCTCAGTGGCCTAGTGGTAGAGTGTCCGCCCTGAGACGGACGGAAGGTTGTGGGTTCAAACCCCGGCCGAGTCATACCAAAGACTATAAAAATGGGACCTATTGCCTCCCTGCTTGGCACTCAGCATTAAGGGTTGGAATTGGGGGGTTAGATCACCAAATGATTCCCGAGCACGGCACCGCTGCTGCTCACTGCTCCCCTCTCCCCCGGGGATGGATTAAGATCACACGGGGATGGGTTAAATGCAGAGGACAAATTTCACCACACCCAGATGTGTGTGTGACGATCATTGGGAATTTAACTTTTAACTCATCATTCTGATGTATTGGTACAATATGACATGTCGTGTGTGTTATGATTCATAATTTTTCATGTCATGACGTCTGCCACACCGTGGTCACGTGACGTTGAAGGGCGGATCTTGCCACTGAGCTGGTCATTAAATAGGAAGACTTTTTTAATGTATTTAAATCTATTTTGAGTTTGCGCCATTATTTCAACGCATAACAACTGTAAGTCTACTAAACAAAACAGCGGTTGCTATAGGATGTCAGCCATGTTGTGGTCACATGACGCGGACATGATGTCGATGGGCGGAGCTTCCGCCAAAATTCAAATCCGAGCGCGCGGCTCGCGACAGGAAGACGGCAATGGCGAGCAACGAGACACAGCGACGACTAACAAGAGAAATATTTTTATTTTCTGCTTGCAACTGTACCGTCCAGAGCGCACACGGTAAATACAACCCATTGTTTTTAAAAAGAAGTACTTTTGTAGCCCTGAAAAGCGAGTGAGTGTGGCGGTTGGGCGGGACGTCGAACTCGGCGTCTGCTTTCAGCCACAGACGCCGAATTTCGACGATTCTCCCTGGTCAACGGTTGTAAATGATCGCGTTGATTAAAAAAGAGAACTTTATATAACTCTAATTTACCGTTTTAGATAATATTACGCCGCAGTCATGTGACGCGGACGTGACGTCGGTGGGTGGAGCTTCCGCCAAAATTCAAATCCGAGGACGCGGCTTGCAACTGGACGTAGGACGGCGGCAATGCCGAGAAACGCGACGCAGCGACGACTAACAAGAGAAATATTTTTATTTCCTGCTTGCAACTGGACCGTCTAGAGCGTACACGGTAAATACAACTCATTGCTTTTAAAAAGAAGTACTTTTGTTGCCCTGAAAAGCGAGTGAGTGCGCCGGCTACGTCGAACTCTGCGTCTGGGGCCTACCACAGAGGCCGAATTTCGACGATTCTCCCTGGTCAACGGTTGTAAATGATCGCGTTGAATAAAAAAGTGAACTTTATTTAACTCTAATTTACCGTTTTAGATAATATTACGTTGCAGTCATGTGACGCCGATATGACTGCAATTGGCGCTACTCCCGCCGAGATTATAATTCGTGGGCGCGAATACAAACTCGGCGATTATCAACAGAAATATCTTTAATTTCTGCTTGCAACTGGACCGTCTAGAGCAGGGGTGGGCAAACTTTTTGACTCGCCGGCCGAACCGGGAACCAGGAGCAGATGGCCGTAGTGTTTAAAGAGATTTACTTTTGTGAAGTTTGACTAAAGTTGTCGATGTAGCTAGCGTCCAGTGTAATAGCAATGTGTAGCTGAGTAGCTAACCCTAGCTGAAACGTAGTTGCGTTGCATCTGCGTATGTTGGTTGAGGTTAAATGTTAACGTTTAATTTCATTCCATTAGGTTCAACGTTGTTTGCTGTATGTTTTCCACTGTTAGAAGAAGAAGAATGTAAGAAGAATGACTATACAAATCAATTGGAGGCTTGCTTCATTGATCACAACCGTGAGTACCCCTTTCTTCCTCCATTTATGTTCAACACTATTTCATGTCTAACAGTAATAAATGTAACACATAACCATAAGTAAATTGAGTGTGGGCACTCTCAAATTAACATATGTGATTATACTGTGTAATCTGTCACCGAGTATATTGTTGCAAAGTAATATAAGAAAAGATCCAAAATTGTAATTCAGAATAGTTTTCAAAAGAAGGCCATTATAATTATATACAAATCTGGTTACCCTGAACATAATAACAAGCTATTTCGTAAATCCCAAATTCTTCAATTCAAAGATTTGGTCAATTATCAGACTGCTCAAATGATGCTCAAAGCGAAGCTAAACTGTTTACCCCAAAAATATTCAAAAAACTTCTATCAATTCAACTAAGTGTTTAATATGGCCTATCAGGGCTGAAGTCAAAATTTGGCACCATCATGTGGTGAAATGTGGAATTGCAGCACATCCAATTTTGCCTGGGAACAAACGGATTAAATAAATCTTACTTCTCTTCTTGTCACTCCTTCTCAACCAAGTAAATTGTCCATTTTGCGCAGTAGATGTTCTGTTAATACCTAGTATTTATACAAAGTCATAATTTAAATTACTTTCAACATTCATTCATCCATTCAAGAAAGATCCAAAGTAGTAATCCAGAATAGTTTTTAAAAGAAGGCCATTCGAATTGTAAACAAATCTGATTACCTTGAACATGATAACAAGCTATTTCTTAAATCCTAAATTCTTCAATTCAAAGATTTGGTTGATTATCAGACTGCTCAAATGATGCTCAAAGCGAAGCTAAACTGTTTACCTAAAAATATTCAAAAGCATATACAAACTATGTCTAATTCAGAACATTCATGTTACTTCACTCGGTCTTATTACCAACTTCTATCCATTCAACTAAGTGTTTAATATGGCCTATCAGGGCTGAAGTCAAAATCTGGCACCATCATGTGGTGGAATCTGGAATTGCAGCACATCCAATTTTGCCTGGAAACAAACTGATTAAATAAATCTTACTTCTTCTTGTCACTCCTTCTCAACCAAGTAAATTGCCCATTTTGCGCAGTAGATGTTCTGTTAATACCTAGTATTTATACAAAGTCATAATTTAAATTACTTTCAACATTCATTCATCCATTCAAGAAAGATCCAAAGTAGTAGTCCAGAATAGTTTTTAAAAGAAGGCCATTCGAATTGTAAACAAATCTGATTACCTTGAACATGATAACAAGCTATTTCTTAAATCCCAAATTCTTCAATTCAAAGATTTGGTTGATTATCAGACTGCTCAAATGATGCTCAAAGCGAAGCTAAACTGTTTACCTAAAAATATTCAAAAGCATATTCAAACTGTCTAATTCAGAACATTCATGTTACTCCACTCGGTCTTATTACCAACTTCTATCAATTCAACTAAGTGTTTAATATGGCCTATCAGAGCTGAAGTCAAAATCTGGCACCATCATGTGGTAACATCTGGAATTGCAGCACATCCAATTTTGCCTGGGAACAAACAGATTAAATAAGTCTTACTTCTCTTCTTGCCACTCCTTCTCAAACAAGTAAATTGCCCATTTTGCACAGTAGATGTTTTGTTAATACCTAGTATTTATACAAAGTCATAATTTAAATTACTTTCAACATTCATTCATCCATTCAACCACCGTGACTCCACTCGCTCTTATTACCAACTTCTATCAATTAAACTAAGCATTTAATACATCCTATAAGGTCTCAAGTCACGATTTGGCACCATACTTTGTTGAAATCTGCAATTGCAGCAAATGCAATTTTGCCAGGGAACAAAAATAAATTAAATAAACTAAATAAGTCTTACTTCTTCCCATTAAATAAATTAATAAGTCTTGCTATTCCCCACTCCTTTTCAAAAAAGTAGTTTAAAACGAGGGCCCCTCCCTCAATCTTTAACCCTAACCTCGCACGTCACATTGTGTTGTATCTGTGAATGTTGGTTGAGGCCAAATGATAAAGTTTTCTTCCATTCCTTTAGGTTCCACGCTGTTCGTTGCCAGTATGTTTGAAGGATACAAAGTACAACGTTTGCACGTTGGCGAAGACGTCTCCGGTGAGTCCTTCCTTCCTTTTTATTCATGGGAAAGTCACAGACAACAATAGCTAAAGTAACACATTGTTAGAGGTAACTACATTTGTCTTAAATTGGATAGATCACTTGTTCCCACACCTTTTCGAACAAGTAAACTGGCCATTTTGTGCAGGAGATTTTCTGTTTATTCCTAGTATTTATACAGTCATCATTTAAATGAACAAATAACAAAAAACTTCTAAGCCTGTGGTGAGGACTGTGAGGAAGTGGACAGTGGAGTCAAGGCAGGACCTCCAAGCCTGCTTTGACTGCACCGATTGGGGAGCTTTCGAAGCTGCAACTTCAGACTTGCATGAACTCACTGACACTGTCACATCATACATCAGTTTTTGTGAGGATCTGTGTGTGCAGACTAAGACCTTCTGCACGTACAACAACGACAAACCTTGGTTTACACCGAACCTCAGGAGGCTGCGCAAAGTCAAGGAGGAGGCCTACAGGAGTGGCGACCGCGAGCTGTTCAGGCAGACCAGAAACGCGCTGAACCAAGAGGTCAGGAAAGCCAGGAGGTGTTACGGGGAGAACCTGAAGAGACACCTCTCTGCCAATCCTGATCCCTCAACGGTGTGGAAAGGTCTGCAGAGCATCACGGGCTACAAGAAACGAACCACCCGTCCTGTAGAGAGCCCAAGACTTGCTAACCAGCTAAACAAGTTCTACTGCAGGTTTGATCGGTCCTCCCACACAACGGGACCTCCTGCAACACAATCTACATACTCACCTCTCCCCACAACTGCTCTGTCCACACCTCTATCATCGCTGTCACCCACTCACTCTCTTGCAGAGGCCGCGCCCGCACTCCAGGTCCGCGAGGAGGAAGTGCGCCAGATGTTCCGGAGACAAAAGACCAGGAAGGCACCGGGCCCAGACGGCGTGTCACCTTCCTGCTTGAAAGTCTGCGCTGAGCAGCTGGCACCCACCTTTGCACGGATCTTCAACCGTTCTCTGGAGCTGTGTGAGGTGCCCTCGTGCTTCAAGAGCTCCACCATCGTTCCAGTAGCCAAGAAGCCCGCCATCACAGGTCTGAATGACTACAGACCCGTCGCACTGACATCTGTGGTCATGAAATCGTTCGAGAGGCTAGTGCTGAACCACCTGAAGGAGGTCACGGGCCCCCTGCTTGACCCCCTCCAGTTTGCCTACCGGGCAAACAGGTCAGTGGATGATGCGGTCAACATGGGACTGGACTACATCCTGCACCACCTGGACACCCCAGGAACGTACGCCAGGATCCTGTTCGTGGACTTCAGCTCGGCGTTCAACACCATCGCCCCTGACATCCTCCAACAGAAGCTCATCCAGCTTGCGGTGCCAACCTCCACCTGTCAGTGGATCACCAGCTTCCTGACCAACAGGAGACAGCGTGTGAGGCTGGGGGGCATCACATCTGACACCCGGACCACCAACACTGGAGCCCCTCAGGGGTGCGTCCTCTCCCCACTGCTCTTCTCCCTCTACACCAATGATTTCTCCTCAGGTGACTCTCGTGTGAAGCTCCTGAAGTATGCAGACGACACCACTCTCATCGGACTGATCCAGGACGGTGATGAGACTGCGTACAGACAGGAGGTGGAGCGGCTGGTCCACTGGTGCAGTCAAAACCATCTGGAGCTGAACCCGCTCAAGACCGTGGAGATGACAGTGGATTTCAGGCGAGACCCTTCACCACTTTTACCCCTCACTATCCGCAGTAATACTATTCTTTCCACAGACACCTTCAAGTTCCTGGGAACCACAATCTCTCGGGACCTGAAATGGACCGGCCACATAGACTCTGTCCGGAAGAAGGCCCAGCAGAGGCTGTACTTCCTGAGACAGCTCAAGAAGTTCAACCTGCCGCGAGAGCTTCTGAAGACCTTCTACACTGCCATCATCCAGTCTGTCCTCTGCACCTCCATCACTGTCTGGTTTGGATCGGCCTCCAAACAAGACAAGCACAGACTACAACGGACAATCAGAACTGCAGAAAAGATCATTGGAATCAACCTCCCATCTATCCAAGACTTGTACCTGTCCAGGACCAGGAATCGGGCAAGGAACATCTCTACAGACCCTTCTCACCCGGGTTGCAGTCTGTTTGAACTACTCCCCTCCGGACGGCGTTATAGAGCTCGGTACGCCAAAACCAGCAGACACAGAGACAGCTTCTTCCCCCAGGCTGTTGCTCTGGTGAACTCACACCCCTCTTAGAGTCTCAGAGTCATTACTGTGCAATAACATCCTGCTCCCCACACCTTTTTTAAATTTCTCTACACTGTTTTTACTATGTGTCCTCTCTGCATCCATTGCAGCCTGGTCATCCTGGAAGAGGGACCTTCCCATCTGTGGTCTCTTCTCAAGCTTTCTCACTTCCCCTAGCTGGAGTTTTGAGTTTTTCCCTGCCCTTTTGGGAGTTTGAGATCAGGGCATGTTTGAGAATATTTGCCATTTTTCACATCACGTCCTGAGTGTTAGTGTTGTTAGTCACCTAAATGTTGAACAGAGGCTGTGATTTACCCAAGTCAAATTCCTTGTTTGGCATGCTCAAACATGGCCAATGAAAACTCTTGAATGTTTCTCTCAGGCTATGCATAGTGAAACAAATCGATGAAAAATAAGCCACTTGAAACAGGGTAACTACGTATTCATTTCCAAACAGCCATTCTATTCTACAAAGCTCAGCATACAGTGCGCTTGGATACATCTCAAGAACATTTTTGACTTGTCACCTCCTAGTATTAAATTCGACCCCCCCCCCCCCTTTATATAAAGAAAACAAACTCACTTCTGCATCTGGGCCTTTCGTTTCTCCAACTCCAAACCCCGTTGGCCAGGCACTGGATGTGAGCGGGACCCATCCGGAAGTACCCCGGGTTGCAGGTGAAGATTATTTTGGTGCCATATTCATAGGAAGAGCCATTGACCACACTCCATTTGCCATGGTCCAGCGAAAAGTAACTGAGACTAGGGCACATTGTAACTGAACCAAAAGCAAAGACATTGGGATTAGTCAAATGTGCTGCTGACATCTGTCGCTCGACACATGGACAGAATTTCCAGGTGCGGTCCAGGCATTCAGGGTGTCTAGTCCAACTCCGCCGTCCTGCTTCTTTTAGAACTTTCCCTCCTCCGACAATAAAAAAAAAAAAAATTAGAAAAGCGGGACAACAATACGGGACCGTCCTGAATTGTTTACAACCGTTGAACTGTCGAGCGAGGCGGCAATTAACAACTAATATTTTAGATCTAAAAATCAACCTATTTTAGACGTCTATTTCTGGTCTATAAATCGTCTATTTTAGGTCTATATATCAACCTATTTTAGATCTAAAAAAATCAACCTATTTTAGACGTCTATTTCTGGTCTATTTGAGATCTATAATTAAACCTATTTTAAACGTCTACTTTAGGTCTATAAATCAACCTAAGGGTCTATAAATCAACCTAATTTAGGCGTCTATTTTAGGTCTATATATCAACCTATTTTAGATCTAAAAATCAACCTATTTTGGACGTCTATTTCTGGTCTATAAATCAACCTATTTTAGATCTATTTTAAACGTCTACTTTAGGTCTATAAATCAACCTAAGGGTCTATAAATCAACCTAATTTAGGCGTCTATTTTAGGTCTATATATCAACCTATTTTAGATCTGAAAATCAACCTATTTTAGACGTCTATTTCTGGTCTATTTTAGATCTATAAATAAACCTATTTTAAACGTCTACTTTAGGTCTATAAATCAACCTAAGGGTCTATAAATCAACCTAATTTAGGCGTCTATTTTAGGTCTATATATCAACCTATTATAGATCTAAAAATCAACCTATTTTAGACGTCTATTTCTGGTCTATAAATCAACCTAGATCTATAAATGAACCTATTTTAAACGTCTACGTTAGGTCTATAAATCAACCTAAGGGTCTATAAATCAACCTAATCTAGGCGTCTATTTTAGGTCTATATATCAACCTATTTTAGATCTAAAAAATCAACCTAATTTAGACGTCTATTTCTGGTCTATAAATCAACCTATTTTAGATCTATAAATAAACCTATTTTGAACGTCTACTTTAGGTCTATAAATCAACCTAAGGGTCTATAAATCAACCTAATTTAGGTGTCTATTTTAGGTCTATATATCAACCTATTTTAGATCTACAAATCAATCTATTCTAGACGTCTATTTCTGGTTTAAAAAATAACCTATTTTAGACTTCTATTTTTGGTTTAAAAATCAACCTTTTTTAGAGGTCTATTTTTGGTCTAAAAATCAACCTATTTTAGACGTCTATTTTTGGTTTAAAAATCAACCTTTTTTAGACGTCTATTTTCGGTTTAAAAATCAACCTATTTTAGACGTCTATTTTTGGTTTAAAAATCAACCTATTTTAGACGTCTATTTTTTGTTTAAAAATCAACCTTTTTTAGACGTCTATTTCTGGTCTATAAATCAACCTATTTTAGATCTATTTTAAACGTCTACTGTAGGTCTATAAATCAACCTAAGGGTCTATAAATCAACCTAATTTAGGCGTCTATTTTAGGTCTATATATCAACCTATTTTAGATCTAAAAATCAACCTATTTTAGACGTCTATTTCTGGTCTATTTTAGATCTATAAATAAACCTATTTTAAACGTCTACTTTAGGTCTATAAATCAACCTAAGGGTCTATAAATCAACCTAATTTAGGCGTCTATTTTAGGTCTATATATCAACCTATTTTAGATCTAAAAATCAACCTATTTTAGACGTCTATTTCTGGTCTATAAATCGTCTATTTTAGGTCTATATATCAACCTATTTTAGATCTAAAAAATCAACCTATTTTAGACGTCTATTTCTGGTCTATTTGAGATCTATAATTAAACCTATTTTAAACGTCTACTTGAGGTCTATAAATCAACCTAAGGGTCTATAAATCAACCTAATTTAGGCGTCTATTTTAGGTCTATATATCAACCTATTTTAGATCTAAAAATCAACCTATTTTGGACGTCTATTTCTGGTCTATAAATCAACCTATTTTAGATCTATTTTAAACGTCTACTTTAGGTCTATAAATCAACCTAAGGGTCTATAAATCAACCTAATTTAGGCGTCTATTTTAGGTCTATATATCAACCTATTTTAGATCTGAAAATCAACCTATTTTAGACGTCTATTTCTGGTCTATTTTAGATCTATAAATAAACCTATTTTAAACGTCTACGTTAGGTCTATAAATCAACCTAAGGGTCTATAAATCAACCTAATCTAGGCGTCTATTTTAGGTCTATATATCAACCTATTTTAGATCTAAAAAATCAACCTATTTTAGACGTCTATTTCTGGTCTATAAATCGTCTATTTTAGGTCTATATATCAACCTATTTTAGATCTAAAAAATCAACCCATTTTAGACGTCTATTTCTGGTCTATTTGAGATCTATAATTAAACCTATTTTAAACGTCTACTTGAGGTCTATAAATCAACCTAAGGGTCTATAAATCAACCTAATTTAGGCGTCTATTTTAGGTCTATATATCAACCTATTTTAGATCTAAAAATCAACCTATTTTGGACGTCTATTTCTGGTCTATAAATCAACCTATTTTAGATCTATTTTAAACGTCTACTTTAGGTCTATAAATCAACCTAAGGGTCTATAAATCAACCTAATTTAGGCGTCTATTTTAGGTCTATATATCAACCTATTTTAGATCTGAAAATCAACCTATTTTAGACGTCTATTTCTGGTCTATTTTAGATCTATAAATAAACCTATTTTAAACGTCTACGTTAGGTCTATAAATCAACCTAAGGGTCTATAAATCAACCTAATCTAGGCGTCTATTTTAGGTCTATATATCAACCTATTTTAGATCTAAAAAATCAACCTATTTTAGACGTCTATTTCTGGTCTATAAATCGTCTATTTTAGGTCTATATATCAACCTATTTTAGATCTAAAAAATCAACCTATTTTAGACGTCTATTTCTGGTCTATTTGAGATCTATAATTAAACCTATTTTAAACGTCTACTTTAGGTCTATAAATCAACCTAAGGGTCTATAAATCAACCTAATTTAGGCGTCTATTTTAGGTCTATATATCAACCTATTTTAGATCTAAAAATCAACCTATTTTGGACGTCTATTTCTGGTCTATAAATCAACCTATTTTAGATCTATTTTAAACGTCTACTTTAGGTCTATAAATCAACCTAAGGGTCTATAAATCAACCTAATTTAGGCGTCTATTTTAGGTCTATATATCAACCTATTTTAGATCTGAAAATCAACCTATTTTAGACGTCTATTTCTGGTCTATTTTAGATCTATAAATAAACCTAATTTAAACGTCTACGTTAGGTCTATAAATCAACCTAAGGGTCTATAAATCAACCTAATTTAGGCGTCTATTTTAGGTCTATATATCAACCTATTTTAGATCTAAAAATCAACCTATTTTAGACGTCTATTTCTGGTCTATAAATCGTCTATTTTAGGTCTATATATCAACCTATTTTAGATCTAAAAAATCAACCTATTTTAGACGTCTATTTCTGGTCTATTTGAGATCTATAATTAAACCTATTTTAAACGTCTACTTGAGGTCTATAAATCAACCTAAGGGTCTATAAATCAACCTAATTTAGGCGTCTATTTTAGGTCTATATATCAACCTATTTTAGATCTAAAAATCAACCTATTTTGGACGTCTATTTCTGGTCTATAAATCAACCTATTTTAGATCTATTTTAAACGTCTACTTTAGGTCTATAAATCAACCTAAGGGTCTATAAATCAACCTAATTTAGGCGTCTATTTTAGGTCTATATATCAACCTATTTTAGATCTGAAAATCAACCTATTTTAGACGTCTATTTCTGGTCTATTTTAGATCTATAAATAAACCTATTTTAAACGTCTACGTTAGGTCTATAAATCAACCTAAGGGTCTATAAATCAACCTAATCTAGGCGTCTATTTTAGGTCTATATATCAACCTATTTTAGATCTAAAAAATCAACCTATTTTAGACGTCTATTTCTGGTCTATAAATCGTCTATTTTAGGTCTATATATCAACCTATTTTAGATCTAAAAAATCAACCCATTTTAGACGTCTATTTCTGGTCTATTTGAGATCTATAATTAAACCTATTTTAAACGTCTACTTTAGGTCTATAAATCAACCTAAGGGTCTATAAATCAACCTAATTTAGGCGTCTATTTTAGGTCTATATATCAACCTAATTTAGGCGTCTATTTTAGGTCTATATATCAACCTATTTTAGATCTATTTTAAACGTCTACTTTAGGTCTATAAATCAACCTAAGGGTCTATAAATCAACCTAATTTAGGCGTCTATTTTAGGTCTATATATCAACCTATTTTAGATCTGAAAATCAACCTATTTTAGACGTCTATTTCTGGTCTATTTTAGATCTATAAATAAACCTATTTTAAACGTCTACGTTAGGTCTATAAATCAACCTAAGGGTCTATAAATCAACCTAATCTAGGCGTCTATTTTAGGTCTATATATCAACCTATTTTAGATCTAAAAAATCAACCTATTTTAGACGTCTATTTCTGGTCTATAAATCAACCTATTTTAGATCTATAAATAAACCTATTTTAAACGTCTTCTTTAGGTCTATAAATCAACCTAATTTAGGTGTCTATTTTAGGTCTATATATCAACCTATTTTAGATCTAAAAATCAACCTATTTTAGACGTCTATTTCTGGTCTATTTTAGATCTATAAATAAACCCATTTTAAACGTCTACTTTAGGTCTATAAATCAACCTAAGGGTCTATAAATCAACCTAATTTAGGCGTCTATTTTAGGTCTATATATCAACCTATTTTAGATCTAAAAATCAACCTATTTTAGACGTCTATTTCTGGTCTATAAATCAACCTATATAAGATCTATTAATAAACCTATTTTAAACGTCTACGTTAGGTCTATAAATCAACCTAAGGGTCTATAAATCAACCTAATCTAGGCGTCTATTTTAGGTCTATATATCTACCTATTTTAGATCTAAAAAAATCAACCTATTTTAGACGTCTATTTCTGGTCTATAAATCAACCTATTTTAGATCTATAAATAAACCTATTTTAAACGTCTACTTTAGGTCTATAAATCAACCTAAGGGTCTATAAATCAACCTAATTTAGGTGTCTATTTTAGGTCTATATATCAACCTATTTTAAATCTAAAAATCAACCTATTTTAGACGTCTATTTCTGGTCTATTTTAAATCTATAAATAAACCTATTTTAAAAATCCTAGTAAATTGAGCCAAGATCAAGATTTTGCAAATTAATAAGGGTTGGGAAACTTTGTTGAATGACCCTACCTCGACAGTTTAGTTTTGACTATTTTAGGTCTATAAATCAACTTATTTTAGGTCTATAAATCAACCTATTTTAGATCTATAAATAAACCTATTTTAAACGTCTACTTTAGGTCTATAAATCAACCTAAGGGTCTATAAATCAACCTAATTTAGGCGTCTATTTTAGGTCTATATATCAACCTATTTTAGATCTAAAAATCAACCTATTTTAAACGTCTACTTTAGGTCTATATATCAACCTAAGGGTCTATAAATCAACCTAAATTAGGCGTCTATTTTAAGTCTATATATCAACCTATTTTAGATCAAAAAATCAACCTATTTTAGACGTCTATTTCTGGTCTATAAAATAACCTATTTTAGATCTATAAATAAACCTTTTTTAAACGTCTACGTTAGGTCTATAAATCAACCTAAGGGTCGATAAATCAACCTAATCTAGGCGTCTATTTTAGGTCTATATATCAACCTATTTTAGATCTAAAAAATCAACCTATTTTAGACGTCTATTTCTGGTCTATAAATCAACCTATTTTAGATCTATAAATAAACCTATTTTAAACGTCTACTTTAGGTCTATAAATCAACCTAAGGGTCTATAAATCAACCTAATTTAGGCGTCTATTTTAGGTCTATATATCAACCTATTATAGATCTAAAAATCAACCTATTTTAGACGTCTATTTCTGGTCTATAAATCAACCTAGATCTATAAATGAACCTATTTTAAACGTCTACGTTAGGTCTATAAATCAACCTAAGGGTCTATAAATCAACCTAATCTAGGCGTCTATTTTAGGTCTATATATAGACCTATTTTAGATCTAAAAAATCAACCTATTTTAGACGTCTATTTCTGGTCTATAAATCAACCTATTTTATATCTATAAATAAACCTATTTTGAACGTCTACTTTAGGTCTATAAATCAACCTAAGGGTCTATAAATCAACCTAATTTAGGCGTCTATTTTAGGTCTATATATCAACCTATTTTAGATCTAAAAAATCAACCTATTTTAGACGTCTATTTCTGGTCTATAAATCAACCTATTTTATATCTATAAATAAACCTATTTTGAACGTCTACTTTAGGTCTATAAATCAACCTAAGGGTCTATAAATCAACCTAATTTAGGTGTCTATTTTAGGTCTATATATCAACCTATTTTAGATCTAAAAATCAATCTATTCTAGACGTCTATTTCTGGTTTAAAAATTAACCTATTTTAGACGTCTATTTTTGGTTTAAAAATCAACCTATTTTAGACGTCTATTTTTGGTTTAAAAATATACCTTTTTTAGACGTCTATTTCTGGTCTATAAATCAACCTATTTTAGATCTATTTTAAACGTCTACTTTAGGCCTATAAATCAACCTAAGGGTCTATAAATCAACCTAATTTAGGCGTCTATTTAAGGTCTATATATCAACCTATTTTAGATCTAAAAATCAACCTATTTTAGACGTCTATTTCTGGTCTATAAATCGTCTATTTTAGGTATATATATCAACCTATTTTAGATCTAAAAATAAACCTATTTTAAACGTCTACTTTAGGTCTATAAATCAACCTAAGGGTCTATAAATCAACCTAATTTAGGCGTCTATTTTAGGTCTATATATCAACCTATTTTAGATCTAAAAATCAACCTATTTTAGACGTCTATTTCTGGTCTACAAATCGTCTATTTTAGGTCTATATATCAACCTATTTTAAATCAAAAAATCAACCCATTTTAGACGTCTATTTCTGGTCTATTTGAGATCTATAATTAAACCTATTTTAAACGTCTACTTTAGGTCTATAAATCAACCTAAGGGTCTATAAATCAACCTAATTTAGGCGTCTATTTTAGGTCTATATACCAACCTATTTTAGATCTAAAAATCAACCTATTTTAGACGTCTATTTCTGGTCTATAAATCAACCTATTTCAGATCTATTTTAAACGTCTACTTTAGGTCTATAAATCAACCTAAGGGTCTATAAATCAACCTAATTTAGGCGTCTATTTTAGGTCTATATATCAACCTATTTTAGATCTAACAATCAACCTATTTTAGACGTCTATTTCTGGTCTATAAATCGTCTATTTTAGGTCTATATATCAACCTATTTTAGATCTAAAAAATCAACCTATTTTAGACGTCTATTTCTGGTCTATTTGAGATCTATAATTAAACCTATTTTAAACGTCTACTTTAGGTCTATAAATCAACCTAAGGGTCTATAAATCAACCTAATTTAGGCGTCTATTTTAGGTCTATATATCAACCTATTTTAGATCTAAAAATCAACCTATTTTGGACGTCTATTTCTGGTCTATAAATCAACCTATTTTAGATCTATTTTAAACGTCTACTTTAGGTCTATAAATCAACCTAAGGGTCTATAAATCAACCTAATTTAGGCGTCTATTTTAGGTCTATATATCAACCTATTTTAGATCTGAAAATCAACCTATTTTAGACGTCTATTTCTGGTCTATTTTAGATCTATAAATAAACCTATTTTAAACGTCTACGTTAGGTCTATAAATCAACCTAAGGGTCTATAAATCAACCTAATCTAGGCGTCTATTTTAGGTCTATATATCAACCTATTTTAGATCTAAAAAATCAACCTATTTTAGACGTCTATTTCTGGTCTATAAATCAACCTATTTTAGATCTATAAATAAACCTATTTTAAACGTCTACTTTAGGTCTATAAATCAACCTAAGAGTCTATAAATCAACCTAATTTAGGTGTCTATTTTAGGTCTCTATATCAACCTATTTTAGATCTAAAAATCAACCTATTTAAGACGTCTATTTCTGGTCTATTTTAGATCTATAAATAAACCCATTTTAAACGTCTACTTTAGGTCTATAAATCAACCTAAGGGTCTATAAATCAACCTAATTTAGGCGTCTATTTTAGGTCTATATATCAACCTATTTTAGATCTAAAAATCAACCTATTTTAGACGTCTATTTCTGGTCTATAAATCAACCTATTTAAGATCTATAAATAAACCTATTTTAAACGTCTACGTTAGGTCTATAAATCAACCTAAGGGTCTATAAATCAACCTAATCTAGGCGTCTATTTTAGGTCTATATATCTACCTATTTTAGATCTAAAAAAATCAACCTATTTTAGACGTCTATTTCTGGTCTATAAATCAACCTATTTTAGATCTATAAATAAACCTATTTTAAACGTCTACTTTAGGTCTATAAATCAACCTAAGGGTCTATAAATCAACCTAATTTAGGCGTCTATTTTAGGTCTATATATCAACCTATTTTAGATCTAAAAATCAACCTATTTTAAACGTCTACTTTAGGTCTATATATCAACCTAAGGGTCTATAAATCAACCTAATTTAGGCGTCTATTTTAAGTCTATATATCAACCTATTTTAGATCGAAAAATCAACCTATTTTAGACGTCTATTTCTGGTCTATAAATCAACCTATTTTAGATCTATAAATAAACCTTTTTTAAACGTCTACGTTAGGTCTATAAATCAACCTAAGGGTCTATAAATCAACCTAATCTAGGCGTCTATTTTAGGTCTATATATCAACCTATTTTAGATCTAAAAAATCAACCTATTTTAGACGTCTATTTCTGGTCTATAAATCAACCTATTTTAGATCTATAAATAAACCTATTTTAAACGTCTACTTTAGGTCTATAAATCAACCTAAGGGTCTATAAATCAACCTAATTTAGGCGTCTATTTTAGGTCTATATATCAACCTATTATAGATCTAAAAATCAACCTATTTTAGACGTCTATTTCTGGTCTATAAATCAACCTAGATCTATAAATGAACCTATTTTAAACGTCTACGTTAGGTCTATAAATTATACCTAAGGGTCTATAAATCAACCTAATCCAGGCGTCTATTTTAGGTCTATATATCAACCTATTTTAGATCTAAAAAATCAACCTATTTTAGACGTCTATTTCTGGTCTATAAATCAACCTATTTTAGATCTATAAATAAACCTATTTTGAACGTCTACTTTAGGTCTATAAATCAACCTAAGGGTCTATAAATCAACCTAATTTAGGTGTCTATTTTAGGTCTATATATCAACCTATTTTAGATCTAAAAATCAATCTATTCTAGACGTCTATTTCTGGTTTAAAAATTAACCTATTTTAGACGTCTATTTTTGGTTTAAAAATCAACCTATTTTAGACGTCTATTTTTGGTTTAAAAATCAACCTTTTTTAGACGTCTATTTCTGGTCTATAAATCAACCTATTTTAGATCTATTTTAAACGTCTACTTTAGGCCTATAAATCAACCTAAGGGTCTATAAATCAACCTAATTTAGGCGTCTATTTAAGGTCTATATATCAACCTATTTTAGATCTAAAAATCAACCTATTTTAGACGTCTATTTCTGGTCTATAAATCGTCTAATTTAGGTCTATATATCAACCTATTTTAGATCTAAAAATAAACCTATTTTAAACGTCTACTTTAGGTCTATAAATCAACCTAAGGGTCTATAAATCAACCTAATTTAGGCGTCTATTTTAGGTCTATATATCAACCTATTTTAGATCTAAAAATCAACCTATTTTAGACGTCTATTTCTGGTCTATAAATCAACCTATTTAAGATCTATAAATAAACCTATTTTAAACGTCTACGTTAGGTCTATAAATCAACCTAAGGGTCTATAAATCAACCTAATCTAGGCGTCTATTTTAGGTCTATATATCTACCTATTTTAGATCTAAAAAAATCAACCTATTTTAGACGTCTATTTCTGGTCTATAAATCAACCTATTTTAGATCTATAAATAAACCTATTTTAAACGTCTACTTTAGGTCTATAAATCAACCTAAGGGTCTATAAATCAACCTAATTTAGGTGTCTATTTTAGGTCTATATATCAACCTATTTTAAATCTAAAAATCAACCTATTTTAGACGTCTATTTCTGGTCTATTTTAAATCTATAAATAAACCTATTTTAAACGTCTACGTTAGGTCTATAAATCAACCTAAGGGTCTATAAATCAACCTAATCTAGGCGTCTATTTTAGGTCTATATATCAACCTATTTGAAATCTAAAAATCAACCTATTTTAGACGTCTATTTCTGGTCTATTTTAAATCTATAAATAAACCTATTTTAAACGTCTAGTAAATTGAGCCAAGATCAAGATTTTGCAAATTAATAAGGGTTGGGAAACTTTGTTGAATGACCCTACCTCGACAGTTTAGTTTTGACTATTTTAGGTCTATAAATCAACTTATTTTAGGTCTATAAATCAACCTATTTTAGATCTATAAATAAACCTATTTTAAACGTCTACTTTAGGTCTATAAATCAACCTAAGGGTCTATAAATCAACCTAATTTAGGCGTCTATTTTAGGTCTATATATCAACCTATTTTAGATCTAAAAATCAACCTATTTTAAACGTCTACTTTAGGTCTATATATCAACCTAAGGGTCTATAAATCAACCTAATTTAGGCGTCTATTTTAAGTCTATATATCAACCTATTTTAGATCGAAAAATCAACCTATTTTAGACGTCTATTTCTGGTCTATAAATCAACCTATTTTAGATCTATAAATAAACCTTTTTTAAACGTCTACGTTAGGTCTATAAATCAACCTAAGGGTCTATAAATCAACCTAATCTAGGCGTCTATTTTAGGTCTATATATCAACCTATTTTAGATCTAAAAAATCAACCTATTTTAGACGTCTATTTCTGGTCTATAAATCAACCTATTTTAGATCTATAAATAAACCTATTTTAAACGTCTACTTTAGGTCTATAAATCAACCTAAGGGTCTATAAATCAACCTAATTTAGGCGTCTATTTTAGGTCTATATATTAACCTATTATAGATCTAAAAATCAACCTATTTTAGACGTCTATTTCTGGTCTATAAATCAACCTAGATCTATAAATGAACCTAGTTTAAACGTCTACGTTAGGTCTATAAATCAACCTAAGGGTCTATAAATCAACCTAATCCAGGCGTCTATTTTAGGTCTATATATCAACCTATTTTAGATCTAAAAAATCAACCTATTTTAGACGTCTATTTCTGGTCTATAAATCAACCTATTTTAGATCTATAAATAAACCTATTTTGAACGTCTACTTTAGGTCTATAAATCAACCTAAGGGTCTATCAATCAACCTAATTTAGGTGTCTATTTTAGGTCTATATATCAACCTATTTTAGATCTAAAAATCAATCTATTCTAGACGTCTATTTCTGGTTTAAAAATTAACCTATTTTAGACGTCTATTTTTGGTTTAAAAATCAACCTATTTTAGACGTCTATTTTTGGTTTAAAAATCAACCTTTTTTAGACGTCTATTTCTGGTCTATAAATCAACCTATTTTAGATCTATTTTAAACGTCTACTTTAGGCCTATAAATCAACCTAAGGGTCTATAAATCAACCTAATTTAGGCGTCTATTTAAGGTCTATATATCAACCTATTTTAGATCTAAAAATCAACCTATTTTAGACGTCTATTTCTGGTCTATAAATCGTCTAATTTAGGTCTATATATCAACCTATTTTAGATCTAAAAATAAACCTATTTTAAACGTCTACTTTAGGTCTATAAATCAACCTAAGGGTCTATAAATCAACCTAATTTAGGCGTCTATTTTAGGTCTATATATCAACCTATTTTAGATCTAAAAATCAACCTATTTTAGACGTCTATTTCTGGTCTATAAATCAACCTATTTAAGATCTATAAATAAACCTATTTTAAACGTCTACGTTAGGTCTATAAATCAACCTAAGGGTCTATAAATCAACCTAATCTAGGCGTCTATTTTAGGTCTATATATCTACCTATTTTAGATCTAAAAAAATCAACCTATTTTAGACGTCTATTTCTGGTCTATAAATCAACCTATTTTAGATCTATAAATAAACCTATTTTAAACGTCTACTTTAGGTCTATAAATCAACCTAAGGGTCTATAAATCAACCTAATTTAGGTGTCTATTTTAGGTCTATATATCAACCTATTTTAAATCTAAAAATCAACCTATTTTAGACGTCTATTTCTGGTCTATTTTAAATCTATAAATAAACCTATTTTAAACGTCTACGTTAGGTCTATAAATCAACCTAAGGGTCTATAAATCAACCTAATCTAGGCGTCTATTTTAGGTCTATATATCTACCTATTTTAGATCTAAAAAAATCAACCTATTTTAGACGTCTATTTCTGGTCTATTTTAAATCTATAAATAAACCTATTTTAAACGTCTAGTAAATTGAGCCAAGATCAAGATTTTGCAAATTAATAAGGGTTGGGAAACTTTGTTGAATGACCCTACCTCGACAGTTTAGTTTTGACTATTTTAGGTCTATAAATCAACTTATTTTAGGTCTATAAATCAACCTATTTTAGATCTATAAATAAACCTATTTTAAACGTCTACTTTAGGTCTATAAATCAACCTAAGGGTCTATAAATCAACCTAATTTAGGCGTCTATTTTAGGTCTATATATCAACCTATTTTAGATCTAAAAATCAACCTATTTTAAACGTCTACTTTAGGTCTATATATCAACCTAAGGGTCTATAAATCAACCTAACTTAGGCGTCTATTTTAAGTGTATATATCAACCTATTTTAGATCGAAAAATCAACCTATTTTAGACGTCTATTTCTGGTCTATAAATCAACCTATTTTAGATCTATAAATAAACCTTTTTTAAACGTCTACGTTAGGTCTATAAATCAACCTAAGGGTCTATAAATCAACCTAATCTAGGCGTCTATTTTAGGTCTATATATCAACCTATTTTAGATCTAAAAAATCAACCTATTTGAGACGTCTATTTCTGGTCTATAAATCAACCTATTTTAGATCTATAAATAAACCTATTTTAAAAGTCTACTTTAGGTCTATAAATCAACCTAAGGGTCTATAAATCAACCTAATTTAGGCGTCTATTTTAGGTCTATATATCAACCTATTATAGATCTAAAAATCAACCTATTTTAGACGTCTATTTCTGGTCTATAAATCAACCTAGATCTATAAATGAACCTATTTTAAACGTCTACGTTAGGTCTATAAATCAACCTAAGGGTCTATAAATCAACCTATTTTAGATCTAAAAAATCAACCTATTTTAGACGTCTATTTCTGGTCTATAAATCAACCTATTTTAGATCTATAAATAAACCTATTTTGAACGTCTACTTTAGGTCTATAAATCAACCTAAGGGTCTATAAATCAACCTAATTTAGGTGTCTATTTTAGGTCTATATATCAACCTATTTTAGATCTAAAAATCAATCTATTCTAGACGTCTATTTCTGGTTTAAAAATTAACCTATTTTAGACGTCTATTTTTGGTTTAAAAATCAACCTATTTTAGACATCTATTTTTGGTTTAAAAATCAACCTTTTTTAGACGTCTATTTCTGGTCTATAAATCAACCTATTTTAGATCTATTTTAAACGTCTACTTTAGGCCTATAAATCAACCTAAGGGTCTATAAATCAACCTAATTTAGGCGTCTATTTAAGGTCTATATATCAACCTATTTTAGATCTAAAAATCAACCTATTTTAGACGTCTATTTCTGGTCTATAAATCGTCTATTTTAGGTCTATGTATCAACCTATTTTAGATCTAAAAATAAACTTATTTTAAACGTCTACTTTAGGTCTATAAATCAACCTAAGGGTCTATAAATCAACCTAATTTAGGAGTCTATTTTAGGTCTATATATCAACCTATTTTAGATCTAAAAATCAACCTATTTTAGACGTCTATTTCTGGTCTATAAATCGTCTATTTTAGGTCTATACATCAACCTATTTTAGATCTAAAAATCAACCTATTTTAGACGTCTATTTCTGGTCTATTTGAGATCTATAATTAAACCTATTTTAAACGTCTACTTTAGGTCTATAAATCAACCTAAGGGTCTATAAATCAACCTAATTTAGGCGTCTATTTTAGGTCTATATATCAACCTATTATAGATCTAAAAATCAACCTATTTTAGACGTCTATTTCTGGTCTATAAATCAACCTAGATCTATAAATGAACCTATTTTAAACGTCTACGTTAGGTCTATAAATCAACCTAAGGGTCTATAAATCAACCTAATCTAGGCGTCTATTTTAGGTCTATATATCAACCTATTTTAGATCTAAAAAATCAACCTATTTTAGACGTCTATTTCTGGTCTATAAATCAACCTATTTTAGATCTATAAATAAACCTATTTTGAACGTCTACTTTAGGTCTATAAATCAACCTAAGGGTCTATAAATCAACCTAATTTAGGTGTCTATTTTAGGTCTATATATCAACCTATTTTAGATCTAAAAATCAATCTATTCTAGACGTCTATTTCTGGTTTAAAAATTAATCTATTTTAGACGTCTATTTTTGGTTTAAAAATCAACCTATTTTAGACGTCTATTTTTGGTTTAAAAATCAACCTTTTTTAGACGTCTATTTCTGGTCTATAAATCAACCTATTTTAGATCTATAAATAAACCTATTTTAAACGTCTACGTTAGGTCTATAAATCAACCTAATCTAGGCGTCTATTTTAGGTCTATATATCAACTTATTTTAGATCTAAAAAATCAACCTAATTTAGACGTCTATTTCTGGTCTATAAATCAACCTATTTTAGATCTATAAATAAACCTATTTTGAACGTCTACTTTAGATCTATAAGTCAACCTAAGGGTCTATAAATCAACCTAATTTAGGTGTCTATTTTAGGTCTATATATCAACCTATTTTAGATCTACAAATCAATCTATTCTAGACGTCTATTTCTGGTTTAAAAATTAACCTATTTTAGACGTCTATTTTTGGTTTAAAAATCAACCTTTTTTAGAGGTCAATTTTTGGTCTAAAAATCAACCTATTTTAGACGTCTATTTTTGGTTTAAAAATCAACCTTTTTTAGACGTCTATTTTCGGTTTAAAAATCAACCTATTTTAGACGTCTATTTTTGGTTTAAAAATCAACCTATTTTAGACGTCTATTTTTTGTTTAAAAATCAACCTATTTTAGATCTATAAATAAACCTATTTTGAACGTCTACTTTAGGTCTATAAATCAACCTAAGGGTCTATAAATCAACCTAATTTAGGCGTCTATTTTAGGTCTATATATCAACCTATTTTAGATCTAAAAAATCAACCTATTTTAGACGTCTATTTCTGGTCTATAAATCAACCTATTTTATATCTATAAATAAACCTATTTTGAACGTCTACTTTAGGTCTATAAATCAACCTAAGGGTCTATAAATCAACCTAATTTAGGTGTCTATTTTAGGTCTATATATCAACCTATTTTAGATCTAAAAATCAATCTATTCTAGACGTCTATTTCTGGTTTAAAAATTAACCTATTTTAGACGTCTATTTTTGGTTTAAAAATCAACCTATTTTAGACGTCTATTTTTGGTTTAAAAATATACCTTTTTTAGACGTCTATTTCTGGTCTATAAATCAACCTATTTTAGATCTATTTTAAACGTCTACTTTAGGCCTATAAATCAACCTAAGGGTCTATAAATCAACCTAATTTAGGCGTCTATTTAAGGTCTATATATCAACCTATTTTAGATCTAAAAATCAACCTATTTTAGACGTCTATTTCTGGTCTACAAATCGTCTATTTTAGGTCTATATATCAACCTATTTTAAATCAAAAAATCAACCCATTTTAGACGTCTATTTCTGGTCTATTTGAGATCTATAATTAAACCTATTTTAAACGTCTACTTTAGGTCTATAAATCAACCTAAGGGTCTATAAATCAACCTAATTTAGGCGTCTATTTTAGGTCTATATACCAACCTATTTTAGATCTAAAAATCAACCTATTTTAGACGTCTATTTCTGGTCTATAAATCAACCTATTTCAGATCTATTTTAAACGTCTACTTTAGGTCTATAAATCAACCTAAGGGTCTATAAATCAACCTAATTTAGGCGTCTATTTTAGGTCTATATATCAACCTATTTTAGATCTAACAATCAACCTATTTTAGACGTCTATTTCTGGTCTATAAATCGTCTATTTTAGGTCTATATATCAACCTATTTTAGATCTAAAAAATCAACCTATTTTAGACGTCTATTTCTGGTCTATTTGAGATCTATAATTAAACCTATTTTAAACGTCTACTTTAGGTCTATAAATCAACCTAAGGGTCTATAAATCAACCTAATTTAGGCGTCTATTTTAGGTCTATATATCAACCTATTTTAGATCTAAAAATCAACCTATTTTGGACGTCTATTTCTGGTCTATAAATCAACCTATTTTAGATCTATTTTAAACGTCTACTTTAGGTCTATAAATCAACCTAAGGGTCTATAAATCAACCTAATTTAGGCGTCTATTTTAGGTCTATATATCAACCTATTTTAGATCTGAAAATCAACCTATTTTAGACGTCTATTTCTGGTCTATTTTAGATCTATAAATAAACCTATTTTAAACGTCTACGTTAGGTCTATAAATCAACCTAAGGGTCTATAAATCAACCTAATCTAGGCGTCTATTTTAGGTCTATATATCAACCTATTTTAGATCTAAAAAATCAACCTATTTTAGACGTCTATTTCTGGTCTATAAATCAACCTATTTTAGATCTATAAATAAACCTATTTTAAACGTCTACTTTAGGTCTATAAATCAACCTAAGAGTCTATAAATCAACCTAATTTAGGTGTCTATTTTAGGTCTCTATATCAACCTATTTTAGATCTAAAAATCAACCTATTTAAGACGTCTATTTCTGGTCTATTTTAGATCTATAAATAAACCCATTTTAAACGTCTACTTTAGGTCTATAAATCAACCTAAGGGTCTATAAATCAACCTAATTTAGGCGTCTATTTTAGGTCTATATATCAACCTATTTTAGATCTAAAAATCAACCTATTTTAGACGTCTATTTCTGGTCTATAAATCAACCTATTTAAGATCTATAAATAAACCTATTTTAAACGTCTACGTTAGGTCTATAAATCAACCTAAGGGTCTATAAATCAACCTAATCTAGGCGTCTATTTTAGGTCTATATATCTACCTATTTTAGATCTAAAAAAATCAACCTATTTTAGACGTCTATTTCTGGTCTATAAATCAACCTATTTTAGATCTATAAATAAACCTATTTTAAACGTCTACTTTAGGTCTATAAATCAACCTAAGGGTCTATAAATCAACCTAATTTAGGCGTCTATTTTAGGTCTATATATCAACCTATTTTAGATCTAAAAATCAACCTATTTTAAACGTCTACTTTAGGTCTATATATCAACCTAAGGGTCTATAAATCAACCTAATTTAGGCGTCTATTTTAAGTCTATATATCAACCTATTTTGGATCGAAAAATCAACCTATTTTAGACGTCTATTTCTGGTCTATAAATCAACCTATTTTAGATCTATAAATAAACCTTTTTTAAACGTCTACGTTAGGTCTATAAATCAACCTAAGGGTCTATAAATCAACCTAATCTAGGCGTCTATTTTAGGTCTATATATCAACCTATTTTAGATCTAAAAAATCAACCTATTTTAGACGTCTATTTCTGGTCTATAAATCAACCTATTTTAGATCTATAAATAAACCTATTTTAAACGTCTACTTTAGGTCTATAAATCAACCTAAGGGTCTATAAATCAACCTAATTTAGGAGTCTATTTTAGGTCTATATATCAACCTATTATAGATCTAAAAATCAACCTATTTTAGACGTCTATTTCTGGTCTATAAATCAACCTAGATCTATAAATGAACCTATTTTAAACGTCTACGTTAGGTCTATAAATTATACCTAAGGGTCTATAAATCAACCTAATCCAGGCGTCTATTTTAGGTCTATATATCAACCTATTTTAGATCTAAAAAATCAACCTATTTTAGACGTCTATTTCTGGTCTATAAATCAACCTATTTTAGATCTATAAATAAACCTATTTTGAACGTCTACTTTAGGTCTATAAATCAACCTAAGGGTCTATAAATCAACCTAATTTAGGTGTCTATTTTAGGTCTATATATCAACCTATTTTAGATCTAAAAATCAATCTATTCTAGACGTCTATTTCTGGTTTAAAAATTAACCTATTTTAGACGTCTATTTTTGGTTTAAAAATCAACCTATTTTAGACGTCTATTTTTGGTTTAAAAATCAACCTTTTTTAGACGTCTATTTCTGGTCTATGAATCAACCTATTTTAGATCTATTTTAAACGTCTACTTTAGGCCTATAAATCAACCTAAGGGTCTATAAATCAACCTAATTTAGGCGTCTATTTAAGGTCTATATATCAACCTATTTTAGATCTAAAAATCAACCTATTTTAGACGTCTATTTCTGGTCTATAAATCGTCTAATTTAGGTCTATATATCAACCTATTTTAGATCTAAAAATAAACCTATTTTAAACGTCTACTTTAGGTCTATAAATCAACCTAAGGGTCTATAAATCAACCTAATTTAGGCGTCTATTTTAGGTCTATATATCAACCTATTTTAGATCTAAAAATCAACCTATTTTAGACGTCTATTTCTGGTCTATAAATCAACCTATTTAAGATCTATAAATAAACCTATTTTAAACGTCTACGTTAGGTCTATAAATCAACCTAAGGGTCTATAAATCAACCTAATCTAGGCGTCTATTTTAGGTCTATATATCTACCTATTTTAGATCTAAAAAAATCAACCTATTTTAGACGTCTATTTCTGGTCTATAAATCAACCTATTTTAGATCTATAAATAAACCTATTTTAAACGTCTACTTTAGGTCTATAAATCAACCTAAGGGTCTATAAATCAACCTAATTTAGGTGTCTATTTTAGGTCTATATATCAACCTATTTTAAATCTAAAAATCAACCTATTTTAGACGTCTATTTCTGGTCTATTTTAAATCTATAAATAAACCTATTTTAAACGTCTACGTTAGGTCTATAAATCAACCTAAGGGTCTATAAATCAACCTAATCTAGGCGTCTATTTTAGGTCTATATATCAACCTATTTGAAATCTAAAAATCAACCTATTTTAGACGTCTATTTCTGGTCTATTTTAAATCTATAAATAAACCTATTTTAAACGTCTAGTAAATTGAGCCAAGATCAAGATTTTGCAAATTAATAAGGGTTGGGAAACTTTGTTGAATGACCCTACCTCGACAGTTTAGTTTTGACTATTTTAGGTCTATAAATCAACTTATTTTAGGTCTATAAATCAACCTATTTTAGATCTATAAATAAACCTATTTTAAACGTCTACTTTAGGTCTATAAATCAACCTAAGGGTCTATAAATCAACCTAATTTAGGCGTCTATTTTAGGTCTATATATCAACCTATTTTAGATCTAAAAATCAACCTATTTTAAACGTCTACTTTAGGTCTATATATCAACCTAAGGGTCTATAAATCAACCTAATTTAGGCGTCTATTTTAAGTCTATATATCAACCTATTTTAGATCGAAAAATCAACCTATTTTAGACGTCTATTTCTGGTCTATAAATCAACCTATTTTAGATCTATAAATAAACCTTTTTTAAACGTCTACGTTAGGTCTATAAATCAACCTAAGGGTCTATAAATCAACCTAATCTAGGCGTCTATTTTAGGTCTATATATCAACCTATTTTAGATCTAAAAAATCAACCTATTTTAGACGTCTATTTCTGGTCTATTAATCAACCTATTTTAGATCTATAAATAAACCTATTTTAAACGTCTACTTTAGGTCTATAAATCAACCTAAGGGTCTATAAATCAACCTAATTTAGGCGTCTATTTTAGGTCTATATATCAACCTATTATAGATCTAAAAATCAACCTATTTTAGACGTCTATTTCTGGTCTATAAATCAACCTAGATCTATAAATGAACCTATTTTAAACGTCTACGTTAGGTCTATAAATTATACCTAAGGGTCTATAAATCAACCTAATCCAGGCGTCTATTTTAGGTCTATATATCAACCTATTTTAGATCTAAAAAATCAACCTATTTTAGACGTCTATTTCTGGTCTATAAATCAACCTATTTTAGATCTATAAATAAACCTATTTTGAACGTCTACTTTAGGTCTATAAATCAACCTAAGGGTCTATAAATCAACCTAATTTAGGTGTCTATTTTAGGTCTATATATCAACCTATTTTAGATCTAAAAATCAATCTATTCTAGACGTCTATTTCTGGTTTAAAAATTAACCTATTTTAGACGTCTATTTTTGGTTTAAAAATCAACCTATTTTAGACGTCTATTTTTGGTTTAAAAATCAACCTTTTTTAGACGTCTATTTCTGGTCTATAAATCAACCTATTTTAGATCTATTTTAAACGTCTACTTTAGGCCTATAAATCAACCTAAGGGTCTATAAATCAACCTAATTTAGGCGTCTATTTAAGGTCTATATATCAACCTATTTTAGATCTAAAAATCAACCTATTTTAGACGTCTATTTCTGGTCTATAAATCGTCTAATTTAGGTCTATATATCAACCTATTTTAGATCTAAAAATAAACCTATTTTAAACGTCTACTTTAGGTCTATAAATCAACCTAAGGGTCTATAAATCAACCTAATTTAGGCGTCTATTTTAGGTCTATATATCAACCTATTTTAGATCTAAAAATCAACCTATTTTAGACGTCTATTTCTGGTCTATAAATCAACCTATTTAAGATCTATAAATAAACCTATTTTAAACGTCTACGTTAGGTCTATAAATCAACCTAAGGGTCTATAAATCAACCTAATCTAGGCGTCTATTTTAGGTCTATATATCTACCTATTTTAGATCTAAAAAAATCAACCTATTTTAGACGTCTATTTCTGGTCTATAAATCAACCTATTTTAGATCTATAAATAAACCTATTTTAAACGTCTACTTTAGGTCTATAAATCAACCTAAGGGTCTATAAATCAACCTAATTTAGGTGTCTATTTTAGGTCTATATATCAACCTATTTTAAATCTAAAAATCAACCTATTTTAGACGTCTATTTCTGGTCTATTTTAAATCTATAAATAAACCTATTTTAAACGTCTACGTTAGGTCTATAAATCAACCTAAGGGTCTATAAATCAACCTAATCTAGGCGTCTATTTTAGGTCTATATATCAACCTATTTGAAATCTAAAAATCAACCTATTTTAGACGTCTATTTCTGGTCTATTTTAAATCTATAAATAAACCTATTTTAAACGTCTAGTAAATTGAGCCAAGATCAAGATTTTGCAAATTAATAAGGGTTGGGAAACTTTGTTGAATGACCCTACCTCGACAGTTTAGTTTTGACTATTTTAGGTCTATAAATCAACTTATTTTAGGTCTATAAATCAACCTATTTTAGATCTATAAATAAACCTATTTTAAACGTCTACTTTAGGTCTATAAATCAACCTAAGGGTCTATAAATCAACCTAATTTAGGCGTCTATTTTAGGTCTATATATCAACCTATTTTAGATCTAAAAATCAACCTATTTTAAACGTCTACTTTAGGTCTATATATCAACCTAAGGGTCTATAAATCAACCTAATTTAGGCGTCTATTTTAAGTCTATATATCAACCTATTTTAGATCGAAAAATCAACCTATTTTAGACGTCTATTTCTGGTCTATAAATCAACCTATTTTAGATCTATAAATAAACCTTTTTTAAACGTCTACGTTAGGTCTATAAATCAACCTAAGGGTCTATAAATCAACCTAATCTAGGCGTCTATTTTAGGTCTATATATCAACCTATTTTAGATCTAAAAAATCAACCTATTTTAGACGTCTATTTCTGGTCTATAAATCAACCTATTTTAGATCTATAAATAAACCTATTTTAAACGTCTACTTTAGGTCTATAAATCAACCTAAGGGTCTATAAATCAACCTAATTTAGGCGTCTATTTTAGGTCTATATATTAACCTATTATAGATCTAAAAATCAACCTATTTTAGACGTCTATTTCTGGTCTATAAATCAACCTAGATCTATAAATGAACCTATTTTAAACGTCTACGTTAGGTCTATAAATCAACCTAAGGGTCTATAAATCAACCTAATCCAGGCGTCTATTTTAGGTCTATATATCAACCTATTTTAGATCTAAAAAATCAACCTATTTTAGACGTCTATTTCTGGTCTATAAATCAACCTATTTTAGATCTATAAATAAACCTATTTTGAACGTCTACTTTAGGTCTATAAATCAACCTAAGGGTCTATAAATCAACCTAATTTAGGTGTCTATTTTAGGTCTATATATCAACCTATTTTAGATCTAAAAATCAATCTATTCTAGACGTCTATTTCTGGTTTAAAAATTAACCTATTTTAGACGTCTATTTTTGGTTTAAAAATCAACCTATTTTAGACGTCTATTTTTGGTTTAAAAATCAACCTTTTTTAGACGTCTATTTCTGGTCTATAAATCAACCTATTTTAGATCTATTTTAAACGTCTACTTTAGGCCTATAAATCAACCTAAGGGTCTATAAATCAACCTAATTTAGGCGTCTATTTAAGGTCTATATATCAACCTATTTTAGATCTAAAAATCAACCTATTTTAGACGTCTATTTCTGGTCTATAAATCGTCTAATTTAGGTCTATATATCAACCTATTTTAGATCTAAAAATAAACCTATTTTAAACGTCTACTTTAGGTCTATAAATCAACCTAAGGGTCTATAAATCAACCTAATTTAGGCGTCTATTTTAGGTCTATATATCAACCTATTTTAGATCTAAAAATCAACCTATTTTAGACGTCTATTTCTGGTCTATAAATCAACCTATTTAAGATCTATAAATAAACCTATTTTAAACGTCTACGTTAGGTCTATAAATCAACCTAAGGGTCTATAAATCAACCTAATCTAGGCGTCTATTTTAGGTCTATATATCTACCTATTTTAGATCTAAAAAAATCAACCTATTTTAGACGTCTATTTCTGGTCTATAAATCAACCTATTTTAGATCTATAAATAAACCTATTTTAAACGTCTACTTTAGGTCTATAAATCAACCTAAGGGTCTATAAATCAACCTAATTTAGGTGTCTATTTTAGGTCTATATATCAACCTATTTTAAATCTAAAAATCAACCTATTTTAGACGTCTATTTCTGGTCTATTTTAAATCTATAAATAAACCTATTTTAAACGTCTACGTTAGGTCTATAAATCAACCTAAGGGTCTATAAATCAACCTAATCTAGGCGTCTATTTTAGGTCTATATATCAACCTATTTGAAATCTAAAAATCAACCTATTTTAGACGTCTATTTCTGGTCTATTTTAAATCTATAAATAAACCTATTTTAAACGTCTAGTAAATTGAGCCAAGATCAAGATTTTGCAAATTAATAAGGGTTGGGAAACTTTGTTGAATGACCCTACCTCGACAGTTTAGTTTTGACTATTTTAGGTCTATAAATCAACTTATTTTAGGTCTATAAATCAACCTATTTTAGATCTATAAATAAACCTATTTTAAACGTCTACTTTAGGTCTATAAATCAACCTAAGGGTCTATAAATCAACCTAATTTAGGCGTCTATTTTAGGTCTATATATCAACCTATTTTAGATCTAAAAATCAACCTATTTTAAACGTCTACTTTAGGTCTATATATCAACCTAAGGGTCTATAAATCAACCTAATTTAGGCGTCTATTTTAAGTCTATATATCAACCTATTTTAGATCGAAAAATCAACCTATTTTAGACGTCTATTTCTGGTCTATAAATCAACCTATTTTAGATCTATAAATAAACCTTTTTTAAACGTCTACGTTAGGTCTATAAATCAACCTAAGGGTCTATAAATCAACCTAATCTAGGCGTCTATTTTAGGTCTATATATCAACCTATTTTAGATCTAAAAAATCAACCTATTTTAGACGTCTATTTCTGGTCTATAAATCAACCTATTTTAGATCTATAAATAAACCTATTTTAAACGTCTACTTTAGGTCTATAAATCAACCTAAGGGTCTATAAATCAACCTAATTTAGGCGTCTATTTTAGGTCTATATATTAACCTATTATAGATCTAAAAATCAACCTATTTTAGACGTCTATTTCTGGTCTATAAATCAACCTAGATCTATAAATGAACCTATTTTAAACGTCTACGTTAGGTCTATAAATCAACCTAAGGGTCTATAAATCAACCTAATCCAGGCGTCTATTTTAGGTCTATATATCAACCTATTTTAGATCTAAAAAATCAACCTATTTTAGACGTCTATTTCTGGTCTATAAATCAACCTATTTTAGATCTATAAATAAACCTATTTTGAACGTCTACTTTAGGTCTATAAATCAACCTAAGGGTCTATAAATCAACCTAATTTAGGTGTCTATTTTAGGTCTATATATCAACCTATTTTAGATCTAAAAATCAATCTATTCTAGACGTCTATTTCTGGTTTAAAAATTAACCTATTTTAGACGTCTATTTTTGGTTTAAAAATCAACCTATTTTAGACGTCTATTTTTGGTTTAAAAATCAACCTTTTTTAGACGTCTATTTCTGGTCTATAAATCAACCTATTTTAGATCTATTTTAAACGTCTACTTTAGGCCTATAAATCAACCTAAGGGTCTATAAATCAACCTAATTTAGGCGTCTATTTAAGGTCTATATATCAACCTATTTTAGATCTAAAAATCAACCTATTTTAGACGTCTATTTCTGGTCTATAAATCGTCTAATTTAGGTCTATATATCAACCTATTTTAGATCTAAAAATAAACCTATTTTAAACGTCTACTTTAGGTCTATAAATCAACCTAAGGGTCTATAAATCAACCTAATTTAGGCGTCTATTTTAGGTCTATATATCAACCTATTTTAGATCTAAAAATCAACCTATTTTAGACGTCTATTTCTGGTCTATAAATCAACCTATTTAAGATCTATAAATAAACCTATTTTAAACGTCTACGTTAGGTCTATAAATCAACCTAAGGGTCTATAAATCAACCTAATCTAGGCGTCTATTTTAGGTCTATATATCTACCTATTTTAGATCTAAAAAAATCAACCTATTTTAGACGTCTATTTCTGGTCTATAAATCAACCTATTTTAGATCTATAAATAAACCTATTTTAAACGTCTACTTTAGGTCTATAAATCAACCTAAGGGTCTATAAATCAACCTAATTTAGGTGTCTATTTTAGGTCTATATATCAACCTATTTTAAATCTAAAAATCAACCTATTTTAGACGTCTATTTCTGGTCTATTTTAAATCTATAAATAAACCTATTTTAAACGTCTACGTTAGGTCTATAAATCAACCTAAGGGTCTATAAATCAACCTAATCTAGGCGTCTATTTTAGGTCTATATATCTACCTATTTTAGATCTAAAAAAATCAACCTATTTTAGACGTCTATTTCTGGTCTATTTTAAATCTATAAATAAACCTATTTTAAACGTCTAGTAAATTGAGCCAAGATCAAGATTTTGCAAATTAATAAGGGTTGGGAAACTTTGTTGAATGACCCTACCTCGACAGTTTAGTTTTGACTATTTTAGGTCTATAAATCAACTTATTTTAGGTCTATAAATCAACCTATTTTAGATCTATAAATAAACCTATTTTAAACGTCTACTTTAGGTCTATAAATCAACCTAAGGGTCTATAAATCAACCTAATTTAGGCGTCTATTTTAGGTCTATATATCAACCTATTTTAGATCTAAAAATCAACCTATTTTAAACGTCTACTTTAGGTCTATATATCAACCTAAGGGTCTATAAATCAACCTAACTTAGGCGTCTATTTTAAGTGTATATATCAACCTATTTTAGATCGAAAAATCAACCTATTTTAGACGTCTATTTCTGGTCTATAAATCAACCTATTTTAGATCTATAAATAAACCTTTTTTAAACGTCTACGTTAGGTCTATAAATCAACCTAAGGGTCTATAAATCAACCTAATCTAGGCGTCTATTTTAGGTCTATATATCAACCTATTTTAGATCTAAAAAATCAACCTATTTGAGACGTCTATTTCTGGTCTATAAATCAACCTATTTTAGATCTATAAATAAACCTATTTTAAAAGTCTACTTTAGGTCTATAAATCAACCTAAGGGTCTATAAATCAACCTAATTTAGGCGTCTATTTTAGGTCTATATATCAACCTATTATAGATCTAAAAATCAACCTATTTTAGACGTCTATTTCTGGTCTATAAATCAACCTAGATCTATAAATGAACCTATTTTAAACGTCTACGTTAGGTCTATAAATCAACCTAAGGGTCTATAAATCAACCTATTTTAGATCTAAAAAATCAACCTATTTTAGACGTCTATTTCTGGTCTATAAATCAACCTATTTTAGATCTATAAATAAACCTATTTTGAACGTCTACTTTAGGTCTATAAATCAACCTAAGGGTCTATAAATCAACCTAATTTAGGTGTCTATTTTAGGTCTATATATCAACCTATTTTAGATCTAAAAATCAATCTATTCTAGACGTCTATTTCTGGTTTAAAAATTAACCTATTTTAGACGTCTATTTTTGGTTTAAAAATAAACCTATTTTAGACGTCTATTTTTGGTTTAAAAATCAACCTTTTTTAGACGTCTATTTCTGGTCTATAAATCAACCTATTTTAGATCTATTTTAAACGTCTACTTTAGGCCTATAAATCAACCTAAGGGTCTATAAATCAACCTAATTTAGGCGTCTATTTAAGGTCTATATATCAACCTATTTTAGATCTAAAAATCAACCTATTTTAGACGTCTATTTCTGGTCTATAAATCGTCTATTTTAGGTCTATGTATCAACCTATTTTAGATCTAAAAATAAACTTATTTTAAACGTCTACTTTAGGTCTATAAATCAACCTAAGGGTCTATAAATCAACCTAATTTAGGAGTCTATTTTAGGTCTATATATCAACCTATTTTAGATCTAAAAATCAACCTATTTTAGACGTCTATTTCTGGTCTATAAATCGTCTATTTTAGGTCTATACATCAACCTATTTTAGATCTAAAAATCAACCTATTTTAGACGTCTATTTCTGGTCTATTTGAGATCTATAATTAAACCTATTTTAAACGTCTACTTTAGGTCTATAAATCAACCTAAGGGTCTATAAATCAACCTAATTTAGGCGTCTATTTTAGGTCTATATATCAACCTATTATAGATCTAAAAATCAACCTATTTTAGACGTCTATTTCTGGTCTATAAATCAACCTAGATCTATAAATGAACCTATTTTAAACGTCTACGTTAGGTCTATAAATCAACCTAAGGGTCTATAAATCAACCTAATCTAGGCGTCTATTTTAGGTCTATATATCAACCTATTTTAGATCTAAAAAATCAACCTATTTTAGACGTCTATTTCTGGTCTATAAATCAACCTATTTTAGATCTATAAATAAACCTATTTTGAACGTCTACTTTAGGTCTATAAATCAACCTAAGGGTCTATAAATCAACCTAATTTAGGTGTCTATTTTAGGTCTATATATCAACCTATTTTAGATCTAAAAATCAATCTATTCTAGACGTCTATTTCTGGTTTAAAAATTAATCTATTTTAGACGTCTATTTTTGGTTTAAAAATCAACCTATTTTAGACGTCTATTTTTGGTTTAAAAATCAACCTTTTTTAGACGTCTATTTCTGGTCTATAAATCAACCTATTTTAGATCTATAAATAAACCTATTTTAAACGTCTACGTTAGGTCTATAAATCAACCTAATCTAGGCGTCTATTTTAGGTCTATATATCAACTTATTTTAGGTCTAAAAAATCAACCTAATTTAGACGTCTATTTCTGGTCTATAAATCAACCTATTTTAGATCTATAAATAAACCTATTTTGAACGTCTACTTTAGATCTATAAGTCAACCTAAGGGTCTATAAATCAACCTAATTTAGGTGTCTATTTTAGGTCTATATATCAACCTATTTTAGATCTACAAATCAATCTATTCTAGACGTCTATTTCTGGTTTAAAAATTAACCTATTTTAGACGTCTATTTTTGGTTTAAAAATCAACCTTTTTTAGAGGTCTATTTTTGGTCTAAAAATCAACCTATTTTAGACGTCTATTTTTGGTTTAAAAATCAACCTTTTTTAGACGTCTATTTTCGGTTTAAAAATCAACCTATTTTAGACGTCTATTTTTGGTTTAAAAATCAACCTATTTTAGACGTCTATTTTTTGTTTAAAAATCAACCTTTTTTAGACGTCTATTTCTGGTCTATAAATCAACCTATTTTAGATCTATTTTAAACGTCTACTGTAGGTCTATAAATCAACCTAAGGGTCTATAAATCAACCTAATTTAGGCGTCTATTTTAGGTCTATATATCAACCTATTTTAGATCTAAAAATCTACCTATTTTAGACGTCTATTTCTGGTCTATTTTAGATCTATAAATAAACCTATTTTAAACGTCTACTTTAGGTCTATAAATCAACCTAAGGGTCTATAAATCAACCTAATTTAGGCGTCTATTTTAGGTCTATATATCACCCTTTTTTAGATCTAAAAATCAACCTATTTTAGACGTCTATTTCTGGTCTATAAATCGTCTATTTTAGGTCTATATATCAACCTATTTTAGATCTAAAAAATCAACCTATTTTAGACGTCTATTTCTGGTCTATTTGAGATCTATAATTAAACCTATTTTAAACGTCTACTTGAGGTCTATAAATCAACCTAAGGGTCTATAAATCAACCTAATTTAGGCGTCTATTTTAGGTCTATATATCAACCTATTTTAGATCTAAAAATCAACCTATTTTGGACGTCTATTTCTGGTCTATAAATCAACCTATTTTAGATCTATTTTAAACGTCTACTTTAGGTCTATAAATCAACCTAAGGGTCTATAAATCAACCTAATTTAGGCGTCTATTTTAGGTCTATATATCAACCTATTTTAGATCTAAAAATCAACCTATTTTAGACGTCTATTTCTGGTCTATAAATCGTCTATTTTAGGTCTATATATCAACCTATTTTAGATCTAAAAAATCAACCTATTTTAGACGTCTATTTCTGGTCTATTTGAGATCTATAATTAAACCTATTTTAAACGTCTACTTTAGGTCTATAAATCAACCTAAGGGTCTATAAATCAACCTAATTTAGGCGTCTATTTTAGGTCATATATCACCCTATTTTAGATCTAAAAATCAACCTATTTTGGACGTCTATTTCTGGTCTATAAATCAACCTATTTTAGATCTATTTTAAACGTCTACTTTAGGTCTATAAATCAACCTAAGGGTCTATAAATCAACCTAATTTAGGCGTCTATTTTAGGTCTATATATCAACCTATTTTAGATCTGAAAATCAACCTATTTTAGACGTCTGTTTCTGGTCTATTTTAGATCTATAAATGAACCTATTTTAAACATCTACGTTAGGTCTATAAATCAACCTAAGGGTCTATAAATCAACCTAATCTAGGCGTCTATTTTAGGTCTATATATCAACCTATTTTAGATCTAAAAAATCAACCTATTTTAGACGTCTATTTCTGGTCTATAAATCAACCTATTTTAGATCTATAAATAAACCTATTTTAAACGTCTACTTTAGGTCTATAAATCAACCTAAGAGTCTATAAATCAACCTAATTTAGGTGTCTATTTTAGGTCTATATATCAACCTATTTTAGATCTAAAAATCAACCTATTTTAGACGTCTATTTCTGGTCTATTTTAGATCTAAAAATAAACCTATTTTAAACGTCTACTTTAGGTCTATAAATCAACCTAAGGGTCTATAAATCAACCTAATTTAGGCGTCTATTTTAGGTCTATATATCAACCTATTTTAGATCTAAAAATCAACCTATTTTAGACGTCTATTTCTGGTCTATAAATCAACCTATTTAAGATCTATAAATAAACCTATTTTAAACGTCTACGTTAGGTCTATAAATCAACCTAAGGGTCTATAAATCAACCTAATCTAGGCGTCTATTTTAGGTCTATATATCTACCTATTTTAGATCTAAAAAAATCAACCTATTTTAGACGTCTATTTCTGGTCTATAAATCAACCTATTTTAGATCTATAAATAAACCTATTTTAAACGTCTACTTTAGGTCTATAAATCAACCTAAGGGTCTATAAATCAACCTAATTTAGGTGTCTATTTTAGGTCTATATATCAACCTATTTTAAATCTAAAAATCAACCTATTTTAGACGTCTATTTCTGGTCTATTTTAAATCTATAAATAAACCTATTTTAAACGTCTAGTAAATTGAGCCAAGATCAAGATTTTGCAAATTAATAAGGGTTGGGAAACTTTGTTGAATGACCCTACCTCGACAGTTTAGTTTTGACTATTTTAGGTCTATAAATCAACTTATTTTAGGTCTATAAATCAACCTATTTTAGATCTATAAATAAACCTATTTTAAACGTCTACTTTAGGTCTATAAATCAACCTAAGGGTCTATAAATCAACCTAATTTAGGCGTCTATTTTAGGTCTATATATCAACCTATTTTAGATCTAAAAATCAACCTATTTTAAACGTCTACTTTAGGTCTATATATCAACCTAAGGGTCTATAAATCAACCTAATTTAGGCGTCTATTTTAAGTCTATATATCAACCTATTTTAGATCGAAAAATCAACCTATTTGAGACGTCTATTTCTGGTCTATAAATCAACCTATTTTAGATCTATAAATAAACCTTTTTTAAACGTCTACGTTAGGTCTATAAATCAACCTAAGGGTCTATAAATCAACCTAATCTAGGCGTCTATTTTAGGTCTATATATCAACCTATTTTAGATCTAAAAAATCAACCTATTTTAGACGTCTATTTCTGGTCTATAAATCAACCTATTTTAGATCTATAAATAAACCCATTTTAAACGTCTACTTTAGGTCTATAAATCAACCTAAGGGTCTATAAATCAACCTAATTTAGGCGTCTATTTTAGGTCTATATATCAACCTATTATAGATCTAAAAATCAACCTATTTTAGACGTCTATTTCTGGTTTATAAATCAACCTAGATCTATAAATGAACCTATTTTAAACGTCTACGTTAGGTCTATAAATCAACCTAAGGGTCTATAAATCAACCTATTTTAGATCTAAAAAATCAACCTATTTTAGACGTCTATTTCTGGTCTATAAATCAACCTATTTTAGATCTATAAATAAACCTATTTTGAACGTCTACTTTAGGTCTATAAATCAACCTAAGGGTCTATAAATCAACCTAATTTAGGTGTCTATTTTAGGTCTATATATCAACCTATTTTAGATCTAAAAATCAATCTATTCTAGACGTCTATTTCTGGTTTAAAAATTAACCTATTTTAGACGTCTATTTTTGGTTTAAAAATCAACCTATTTTAGACGTCTATTTTTGGTTTAAAAATCAACCTTTTTTAGACGTCTATTTCTGGTCTATAAATCAACCTATTTTAGATCTATTTTAAACGTCTACTTTAGGCCTATAAATCAACCTAAGGGTCTATAAATCAACCTAATTTAGGCGTCTATTTAAGGTCTATATATTAACCTATTTTAGATCTAAAAATCAACCTATTTTAGACGTCTATTTCTGGTCTATAAATCGTCTATTTTAGGTCTATATATCAACCTATTTTAGATCTAAAAATAAACCTATTTTAAACGTCTACTTTAGGTCTATAAATCAACCTAAGGGTCTATAAATCAACCTAATTTAGGCGTCTATTTTAGGTCTATATATCCACCTATTTTAGATCTAAAAATCAACCTATTTTAGACGTCTATTTCTGGTCTATAAATCGTCTATTTTAGGTCTATATATCAACCTATTTTAAATCAAAAAATCAACCTATTTTAGACGTCTATTTCTGGTCTATTTGAGATCTATAATTAAACCTATTTTAAACGTCTACTTTAGGTCTATAAATCAACCTAAGGGTCTATAAATCAACCTAATTTAGGCGTCTATTTTAGGTCTATATACCAACCTATTTTAGATCTAAAAATCAACCTATTTTAGACGTCTATTTCTGGTCTATAAATCAACCTATTTCAGATCTATTTTAAACGTCTACTTTAGGTCTATAAATCAACCTAAGGGTCTATAAATCAACCTAATTTAGGCGTCTATTTTAGGTCTATATATCAACCTATTTTAGATCTAAAAATCAACCTATTTTAGACGTCTATTTCTGGTCTATAAATCGTCTATTTTAGGTCTATATATCAACCTATTTTAGATCTAAAAAATCAACCTATTTTAGACGTCTATTTCTGGTCTATTTGAGATCTATAATTAAACCTATTTTAAACGTCTACTTTAGGTCTATATATCAACCTAAGGGTCTATAAATCAACCTAATTTAGGCGTCTATTTTAGGTCTATATATCAACCTAATTTAGGCGTCTATTTTAGGTCTATATATCAACCTATTTTAGATCTATTTTAAACGTCTACTTTAGGTCTATAAATCAACCTAAGGGTCTATAAATCAACCTAATTTAGGCGTCTATTTTAGGTCTATATATCAACCTATTTTAGATCTGAAAATCAACCTATTTTAGACGTCTATTTCTGGTCTATTTTAGATCTATAAATGAACCTATTTTAAACGTCTACGTTAGGTCTATAAATCAACCTAAGGGTCTATAAATCAACCTAATCTAGGCGTCTATTTTAGGTCTATATATCAACCTATTTTAGATCTAAAAAATCAACCTATTTTAGACGTCTATTTCCGGTCTATAAATCAACCTATTTTAGATCTATAAATAAACCTATTTTAAACGTCTACTTTAGGTCTATAAATCAACCTAAGAGTCTATAAATCAACCTAATTTAGGTGTCTATTTTAGGTCTATATATCAACCTATTTTAGATCTAAAAATCAACCTATTTTAGACGTCTATTTCTGGTCTATTTTAGATCTATAAATAAACCCATTTTAAACGTCTACTTTAGGTCTATAAATCAACCTAAGGGTCTATAAATCAACCTAATTTAGGCGTCTATTTAAGGTCTATATATCAACCTATTTTAGATCTAAAAATCAACCTATTTTAGACGTCTATTTCTGGTCTATAAATCGTCTATTTTAGGTCTATATATCAACCTATTTTAGATCTAAAAATAAACCTATTTTAAACGTCTACTTTAGGTCTATAAATCAACCTAAGGGTCTATAAATCAACCTAATTTAGGCGTCTATTTTAGGTCTATATATCAACCTATTTTAGATCTAAAAATCAACCTATTTTAGACGTCTATTTCTGGTCTATAAATCGTCTATTTTAGGTCTATATATCAACTTATTTTAAATCAAAAAATCAACCTATTTTAGACGTCTATTTCTGGTCTATTTGAGATCTATAATTAAACCTATTTTAAACGTCTACTTTAGGTCTATAAATCAACCTAAGGGTCTATAAATCAACCTAATTTAGGCGTCTATTTTAGGTCTATATACCAACCTATTTTAGATCTAAAAATCAACCTATTTTAGACGTCTATTTCTGGTCTATAAATCAACCTATTTCAGATCTATTTTAAACGTCTACTTTAGGTCTATAAATCAACCTAAGGGTCTATAAATCAACCTAATTTAGGCGTCTATTTTAGGTCTATATATCAACCTATTTTAGATCTAAAAATCAACCTATTTTAGACGTCTATTTCTGGTCTATAAATCGTCTATTTTAGGTCTATATATCAACCTATTTTAGATCTAAAAAATCAACCTATTTTAGACGTCTATTTCTGGTCTATTTGAGATCTATAATTAAACCTATTTTAAACGTCTACTTTAGGTCTATAAATCAACCTAAGGGTCTATAAATCAACCTAATTTAGGCGTCTATTTTAGGTCTAAAAATCAACCTATTTTGGACGTCTATTTCTGGTCTATAAATCAACCTATTTTAGATCTATTTTAAACGTCTACTTTAGGTCTATAAATCAACCTAAGGGTCTATAAATCAACCTAATTTAGGCGTCTATTTTAGGTCTATATATCAACCTATTTTAGATCTGAAAATCAACCTATTTTAGACGTCTATTTCTGGTCTATTTTAGATCTATAAATAAACCTATTTTAAACGTCTACGTTAGGTCTATAAATCAACCTAAGGGTCTATAAATCAACCTAATCTAGGCGTCTATTTTAGGTCTATATATCAACCTATTTTAGATCTAAAAAATCAACCTATTTTAGACGTCTATTTCTGGTCTATAAATCAACCTATTTTAGATCTATAAATAAACCTATTTTAAACGTCTACTTTAGGTCTATAAATCAACCTAAGAGTCTATAAATCAACCTAATTTAGGTGTCTATTTTAGGTCTATATATCAACCTATTTTAGATCTAAAAATCAACCTATTTTAGACATCTATTTCTGGTCTATTTTAGATCTATAAATAAACCCATTTTAAACGTCTACTTTAGGTCTATAAATCAACCTAAGGGTCTATAAATCAACCTAATTTAGGCGTCTATTTTAGGTCTATATATCAACCTATTTTAGATCTAAAAATCAACCTATTTTAGACGTCTATTTCTGGTCTATAAATCAACCTATTTAAGATCTATAAATAAACCTATTTCAAACGTCTACGTTAGGTCTATAAATCAACCTAAGGGTCTATAAATCAACCTAATCTAGGCGTCTATTTTAGGTCTATATATCTACCTATTTTAGATCTAAAAAAATCAACCTATTTTAGACGTCTATTTCTGGTCTATAAATCAACCTATTTTAGATCTATAAATAAACCTATTTTAAACGTCTACTTTAGGTCTATAAATCAACCTAAGGGTCTATAAATCAACCTAATTTAGGTGTCTATTTTAGGTCTATATATCAACCTATTTTAAATCTAAAAATCAACCTATTTTAGACGTCTATTTCTGGTCTATTTTAAATCTATAAATAAACCTATTTTAAACGTCTAGTAAATTGAGCCAAGATCAAGATTTTGCAACTTAATAAGGGTTGGGAAACTTTGTTGAATGACCCTACCTCGACAGTTTAGTTTTGACTATTTTAGGTCTATAAATCAACTTATTTTAGGTCTATAAATCAACCTATTTTAGATCTATAAATAAACCTATTTTAAACGTCTACTTTAGGTCTATAAATCAACCTAAGGGTCTATAAATCAACCTAATTTAGGCGTCTATTTTAGGTCTATATATCAACCTATTTTAGATCTAAAAATCAACCTATTTTAAACGTCTACTTTAGGTCTATATATCAACCTAAGGGTCTATAAATCAACCTAATTTAGGCGTCTATTTTAAATCTATATATCAACCTATTTTAGATCGAAAAATCAACCTATTTTAGACGTCCATTTCTGGTCTATAAATCAACCTATTTTAGATCTATAAATAAACCTTTTTTAAACGTCTACGTTAGGTCTATAAATCAACCTAAGGGTCTATAAATCAACCTAATCTAGGCGTCTATTTTAGGTCTATATATCAACCTATTTTAGATCTAAAAAATCAACCTATTTTAGACGTCTATTTCTGGTCTATAAATCAACCTATTTTAGATCTATAAATAAACCTATTTTAAAGGTCTACTTTAGGTCTATAAATCAACCTAAGGGTCTATAAATCAACCTAATTTAGGCGTCTATTTTAGGTCTATATATCAACCTATTATAGATCTAAAAATCAACCTATTTTAGACGTCTATTTCTGGTCTATAAATCAACCTAGATCTATAAATGAACCTATTTTAAACGTCTACGTTAGGTCTATAAATCAACCTAAGGGTCTATAAATCAACCTAATCTAGGCGTCTATTTTAGGTCTATATATCAACCTATTTTAGATCTAAAAAATCAACCTATTTTAGACGTCTATTTCTGGTCTATAAATCAACCTATTTTAGATCTATAAATAAACCTATTTTGAACGTCTACTTTAGGTCTATAAATCAACCTAAGGGTCTATAAATCAACCTAATTTAGGTGTCTATTTTAGGTCTATATATCAACCTATTTTAGATCTAAAAATCAATCTATTCTAGACGTCTATTTCTGGTTTAAAAATTAACCTATTTTAGACGTCTATTTTTGGTTTAAAAATCAACCTATTTTAGACGTCTATTTTTGGTTTAAAAATCAACCTATTTTAGATCTATTTTAAACGTCTACTTTAGGCCTATAAATCAACCTAAGGGTCTATAAATAAACCTAATTTAGGCGTCTATTTAAGGTCTATATATCAACCTATTTTAGATCTAAAAATCAACCTATTTTAGACGTCTATTTCTGGTCTATAAATCGTCTATTTTAGGTCTATATATCAACCTATTTTAGATCTAAAAATAAACCTATTTTAAACGTCTACTTTAGGTCTATAAATCAACCTAAGGGTCTATAAATCAACCTAATTTAGGCGTCTATTTTAGGTCTATATATCAACCTATTTTAGATCTAAAAATCAACCTATTTTAGACGTCTATTTCTGGTCTATAAATCGTCTATTTTAGGTCTATATATCAACCTATTTTAAATCAAAAAATCAACCTATTTTAGACGTCTATTTCTGGTCTATTTGAGATCTATAATTAAACCTATTTTAAACGTCTACTTTAGGTCTATAAATCAACCTAAGGGTCTATAAATCAACCTAATTTAGGCGTCTATTTTAGGTCTATATACCAACCTATTTTAGATCTAAAAATCAACCTATTTTAGACGTCTATTTCTGGTCTATAAATCAACCTATTTCAGATCTATTTTAAACGTCTACTTTAGGTCTATAAATCAACCTAAGGGTCTATAAATCAACCTAATTTAGGCGTCTATTTTAGGTCTATATATCAACCTATTTTAGATCCAAAAATCAACCTATTTTAGACGTCTATTTCTGGTCTATAAATCGTCTATTTTAGGTCTAGATATCAACCTATTTTAGATCTAAAAAATCAACCTATTTTAGACGTCTATTTCTGGTCTATTTGAGATCTATAATTAAACCTATTTTAAACGTCTACTTTAGGTCTATAAATCAACCTAAGGGTCTATAAATCAACCTAATTTAGGTGTCTATTTTAGGTCTATATATCAACCTATTTTAAATCTAAAAATCAACCTATTTTAGACGTCTATTTCTGGTCTACTTTAAATCTATAAATAAACCTATTTTAAACGTCTAGTAAATTGAGCCAAGATCAAGATTTTGCAAATTAATAAGGGTTGGGAAACTTTGTTGAATGACCCTACCTCGACAGTTTAGTTTTGACTATTTTAGGTCTATAAATCAACTTATTTTAGGTCTATAAATCAACCTATTTTAGATCTATAAATAAACCTATTTTAAACGTCTACTTTAGGTCTATAAATCAACCTAAGGGTCTATAAATCAACCTAATTTAGGCGTCTATTTTAGGTCTATATATCAACCTATTTTAGATCTAAAAATCAACCTATTTTAAACGTCTACTTTAGGTCTATATATCAACCTAAGGGTCTATAAATCAACCTAATTTAGGCGTCTATTTTAAGTCTATATATCAACCTATTTTAGATCGAAAAATCAACCTATTTTAGACGTCTATTTCTGGTCTATAAATCAACCTATTTTAGATCTATAAATAAACCTTTTTTAAACGTCTACGTTAGGTCTATAAATCAACCTAAGGGTCTATAAATCAACCTAATCTAGGCGTCTATTTTAGGTCTATATATCAACCTATTTTAGATCTAAAAAATCAACCTATTTTAGACGTCTATTTCTGGTCTATAAATCAACCTATTTTAGATCTATAAATAAACCTATTTTAAACGTCTACTTTAGGTCTATAAATCAACCGAAGGGTCTATAAATCAACCTAATTTAGGCGTCTATTTTAGGTCTATATATCAACCTATTATAGATCTAAAAATCAACCTATTTTAGACGTCTATTTCTGGTCTATAAATCAACCTAGATCTATAAATGAACCTATTTTAAACGTCTACGTTAGGTCTATAAATCAACCTAAGGGTCTATAAATCAACCTAATCTAGGCGTCTATTTTAGGTCTATATATCAACCTATTTTAGATCTAAAAAATCAACCTATTTTAGACGTCTATTTCTGGTCTATAAATCAACCTATTTTAGATCTATAAATAAACCTATTTTGAACGTCTACTTTAGGTCTATAAATCAACCTAAGGGTCTATAAATCAACCTAATTTAGGTGTCTATTTTAGGTTTATATATCAACCTATTTTAGATCTAAAAATCAATCTATTCTAGACGTCTATTTCTGGTTTAAAAATTAACCTATTTTAGACGTCTATTTTTGGTTTAAAAATCAACCTATTTTAGACGTCTATTTTTGGTTTAAAAATCAACCTTTTTTAGACGTCTATTTCTGGTCTATAAATCAACCTATTTTAGATCTATTTTAAACGTCTACTTTAGGCCTATAAATCAACCTAAGGGTCTATAAATCAACCTAATTTAGGCGTCTATTTAAGGTCTATATATCAACCTATTTTAGATCTAAAAATCAACCTATTTTAGACGTCTATTTCTGGTCTATAAATCGTCTATTTTAGGTCTATATATCAACCTATTTTAGATCTAAAAATAAACCTATTTTAAACGTCTACTTTAGGTCTATAAATCAACCTAAGGGTCTATAAATCAACCTAATTTAGGCGTCTATTTTAGGTCTATATATCAACCTATTTTAGATCTAAAAATCAACCTATTTTAGACGTCTATTTCTGGTCTATAAATCGTCTATTTTAGGTCTATATATCAACCTATTTTAAATCAAAAAATCAACCTATTTTAGACGTCTATTTCTGGTCTATTTGAGATCTATAATTAAACCTATTTTAAACGTCTACTTTAGGTCTATAAATCAACCTAAGGGTCTATAAATCAACCTAATTTAGGCGTCTATTTTAGGTCTATATATCAACCTATTTTAGATCTGAAAATCAACCTATTTTAGACGTCTATTTCTGGTCTATTTTAGATCTATAAATAAACCTATTTTAAACGTCTACGTTAGGTCTATAAATCAACCTAAGGGTCAATAAATCAACCTAATCTAGGCGTCTATTTTAGGTCTATATATCAACCTATTTTAGATCTAAAAAATCAACCTATTTTAGACGTCTATTTCTGGTCTATAAATCAACCTATTTTAGATCTATAAATAAACCTATTTTAAACGTCTACTTTAGGTCTATAAATCAACCTAAGAGTCTATACATCAACCTAATTTAGGTGTCTATTTTAGGTCTATATATCAACCTATTTTAGATCTAAAAATCAACCTATTTTAGACGTCTATTTCTGGTCTATTTTAGATCTATAAATAAACCCATTTTAAACGTCTACTTTAGGTCTATAAATCAACCTAAGGGTCTATAAATCAACCTAATTTAGGCGTCTATTTTAGGTCTATATATCAACCTATTTTAGATCTAAAAATCAACCTATTTTAGACGTCTATTTCTGGTCTATAAATCAACCTATTTAAGATCTATAAATAAACCTATTTTAAACGTCTACGTTAGGTCTATAAATCAACCTAAGGGTCTATAAATCAACCTAATCTAGGCGTCTATTTTAGGTCTATATATCTACCTATTTTAGATCTAAAAAAATCAACCTATTTTAGACGTCTATTTCTGGTCTATAAATCAACCTATTTTAGATCTATAAATAAACCTATTTTAAACGTCTACTTTAGGTCTATAAATCAACCTAAGGGTCTATAAATCAACCTAATTTAGGTGTCTATTTTAGGTCTATATATCAACCTATTTTAAATCTAAAAATCAACCTATTTTAGACGTCTATTTCGGTCTATTTTAAATCTATAAATAAACCTATTTTAAACGTCTAGTAAATTGAGCCAAGATCGAGATTTTGCAAATTAATAAGGGTTGGGAAACTTTGTTGAATGACCCTACCTCGACAGTTTAGTTTTGACTATTTTAGGTCTATAAATCAACTTATTTTAGGTCTATAAATCAACCTATTTTAGATCTATAAATAAACCTATTTTAAACGTCTACTTTAGGTCTATAAATCAACCTAAGGGTCTATAAATCAACCTAATTTAGGCGTCTATTTTAGGTCTATATATCAACCTATTTTAGATCTAAAAATCAACCTATTTTAAACGTCTACTTTAGGTCTATATATCAACCTAAGGGTCTATAAATCAACCTAATTTAGGCGTCTATTTTAAGTCTATATATCAACCTATTTTAGATCGAAAAATCAACCTATTTTAGACGTCTATTTCTGGTCTATAAATCAACCTATTTTAGATCTATAAATAAACCTTTTTTAAACGTCTACGTTAGGTCTATAAATCAACCTAAGGGTCTATAAATCAACCTAATCTAGGCGTCTATTTTAGGTCTATATATCAACCTATTTTAGATCTAAAAAATCAACCTATTTTAGACGTCTATTTCTGGTCTATAAATCAACCTATTTTAGATCTATAAATAAACCTATTTTAAACGTCTACTTTAGGTCTATAAATCAACCGAAGGGTCTATAAATCAACCTAATTTAGGCGTCTATTTTAGGTCTATATATCAACCTATTATAGATCTAAAAATCAACCTATTTTAGACGTCTATTTCTGGTCTATAAATCAACCTAGATCTATAAATGAACCTATTTTAAACGTCTACGTTAGGTCTATAAATCAACCTAAGGGTCTATAAATCAACCTAATCTAGGCGTCTATTTTAGGTCTATATATCAACCTATTTTAGATCTAAAAAATCAACCTATTTTAGACGTCTATTTCTGGTCTATAAATCAACCTATTTTAGATCTATAAATAAACCTATTTTGAACGTCTACTTTAGGTCTATAAATCAACCTAAGGGTCTATAAATCAACCTAATTTAGGTGTCTATTTTAGGTTTATATATCAACCTATTTTAGATCTAAAAATCAATCTATTCTAGACGTCTATTTCTGGTTTAAAAATTAACCTATTTTAGACGTCTATTTTTGGTTTAAAAATCAACCTATTTTAGACGTCTATTTTTGGTTTAAAAATCAACCTTTTTTAGACGTCTATTTCTGGTCTATAAATCAACCTATTTTAGATCTATTTTAAACGTCTACTTTAGGCCTATAAATCAACCTAAGGGTCTATAAATCAACCTAATTTAGGCGTCTATTTAAGGTCTATATATCAACCTATTTTAGATCTAAAAATCAACCTATTTTAGACGTCTATTTCTGGTCTATAAATCGTCTATTTTAGGTCTATATATCAACCTATTTTAGATCTAAAAATAAACCTATTTTAAACGTCTACTTTAGGTCTATAAATCAACCTAAGGGTCTATAAATCAACCTAATTTAGGCGTCTATTTTAGGTCTATATATCAACCTATTTTAGATCTAAAAATCAACCTATTTTAGACGTCTATTTCTGGTCTATAAATCGTCTATTTTAGGTCTATATATCAACCTATTTTAAATCAAAAAATCAACCTATTTTAGACGTCTATTTCTGGTCTATTTGAGATCTATAATTAAACCTATTTTAAACGTCTACTTTAGGTCTATAAATCAACCTAAGGGTCTATAAATCAACCTAATTTAGGCGTCTATTTTAGGTCTATATATCAACCTATTTTAGATCTGAAAATCAACCTATTTTAGACGTCTATTTCTGGTCTATTTTAGATCTATAAATAAACCTATTTTAAACGTCTACGTTAGGTCTATAAATCAACCTAAGGGTCAATAAATCAACCTAATCTAGGCGTCTATTTTAGGTCTATATATCAACCTATTTTAGATCTAAAAAATCAACCTATTTTAGACGTCTATTTCTGGTCTATAAATCAACCTATTTTAGATCTATAAATAAACCTATTTTAAACGTCTACTTTAGGTCTATAAATCAACCTAAGAGTCTATACATCAACCTAATTTAGGTGTCTATTTTAGGTCTATATATCAACCTATTTTAGATCTAAAAATCAACCTATTTTAGACGTCTATTTCTGGTCTATTTTAGATCTATAAATAAACCCATTTTAAACGTCTACTTTAGGTCTATAAATCAACCTAAGGGTCTATAAATCAACCTAATTTAGGCGTCTATTTTAGGTCTATATATCAACCTATTTTAGATCTAAAAATCAACCTATTTTAGACGTCTATTTCTGGTCTATAAATCAACCTATTTAAGATCTATAAATAAACCTATTTTAAACGTCTACGTTAGGTCTATAAATCAACCTAAGGGTCTATAAATCAACCTAATCTAGGCGTCTATTTTAGGTCTATATATCTACCTATTTTAGATCTAAAAAAATCAACCTATTTTAGACGTCTATTTCTGGTCTATAAATCAACCTATTTTAGATCTATAAATAAACCTATTTTAAACGTCTACTTTAGGTCTATAAATCAACCTAAGGGTCTATAAATCAACCTAATTTAGGTGTCTATTTTAGGTCTATATATCAACCTATTTTAAATCTAAAAATCAACCTATTTTAGACGTCTATTTCGGTCTATTTTAAATCTATAAATAAACCTATTTTAAACGTCTAGTAAATTGAGCCAAGATCGAGATTTTGCAAATTAATAAGGGTTGGGAAACTTTGTTGAATGACCCTACCTCGACAGTTTAGTTTTGACTATTTTAGGTCTATAAATCAACTTATTTTAGGTCTATAAATCAACCTATTTTAGATCTATAAATAAACCTATTTTAAACGTCTACTTTAGGTCTATAAATAAACCTAAGGGTCTATAAATCAACCTAATTTAGGCGTCTATTTTAGGTCTATATATCAACCTATTTTAGATCTAAAAATCAACCTATTTTAAACGTCTACTTTAGGTCTATATATCAACCTAAGGGTCTATAAATCAACCTAATTTAGGCGTCTATTTTAAGTCTATATATCAACCTATTTTAGATCGAAAAATCAACCTATTTTAGACGTCTATTTCTGGTCTATAAATCAACCTATTTTAGATCTATAAATAAACCTTTTTTAAACGTCTACGTTAGGTCTATAAATCAACCTAAGGGTCTATAAATCAACCTAATCTAGGCGTCTATTTTAGGTCTATATATCAACCTATTTTAGATCTAAAAAATCAACCTATTTTAGACGTCTATTTCTGGTCTATAAATCAACCTATTTTATCCATCCATCCATCTTCTTCCGCTTATCCGGGGTCGGGTCGCGGGGGCAGCAGCTTCAGGAGGGACTCCCAGACTTCCCTCTCCCCAGCCACTTCGTCCAGCTCATCCCGGGGGATCCCAAGGCGTTCCCAGGCCAGCTGAGAGACATAGTCTCTCCAGCGCGTCCTGGGTCGTCCCCGGGGTCTCCTACCGGTGGGACATGCCCGGAACACCTCCCCAGGGAGGCGTCCAGGAGGCATCCTGATGAGATGCCCGAGCCACCTCATCTGGCTCCTCTCAACGTGGAGGAGCAGCGACTCTACTCCGAGTCTCTCCCGGATGACCGAACTTCTCACCCTATCTCTAAGGGAGAGCCCGGACATCCTGCGGAGAAAACTCATTTCGGCCGCTTGTATCCGGGATCTCGTTCTTTCGGTCACGACCCATAGCTCGTGACCATAGGTGAGGGTAGGAGCGTAAATCGACCGGTAAATTGAGAGCTTTGCCTTTTGGCTCAGCTCTCTCTTTACCACGACGGACCGGTACAAAGTCCGCATTACTGCCGACGCTGCACCGATCCGCCTGTCGATCTCGCGCTCCATCCTCCCCTCACTCGTGAACAAGACCCCAAGATACTTAAACTCCTCCACTTGGGGCAGGATCTCATCCCCGACCTGGAGAGGGCATTCCACCCTTTTCCGATCGAGGACCATGGACTCGGATTTGGAGGTGCTGACCTTCATCCCGACCGCTTCACACTCGGCTGCGAACCGCTCCAGTGAGAGCTGGAGATCACGGCCTGAAGAAGCCAACAGCACCACGTCGTCTGCAAAAAGCAGAGACGCGATGCTGAGGTCCCCAAACCGGACACCCTCAACGCCTCGGCTGCGCCTAGAAATTCTGTCCATAAAAACTATGAACAGAATCGGTGACAAAGGGCAGCCTTGGCGGAGTCCAACCCTCACTGAGAACGAATCCGACTTACTGCCGGAAATGCGGACCAAACTCTGGCATCGGTGATACAGGGACCGAACCGCCCTTATCAGTTGGCTCGGTACCCCGTACTCCCGAAGCACCCCCCAGAGAACCTCCCGAGGGACACGGTCGAACGCCTTCTCCAAGTCCACAAAACACATGTGGACTGGTTGGGCGAACTCCCATGCACCCTCGAGGATCCTGCTGAGGGTGAAGAGCTGGTCCACTGTTCCACGGCCAGGACGAAAGCCACACTGTTCCTCCTGAATCCGAGGTTCGACCTCCCGACGGACCCTCCTCTCCAGCACCCCTGAATAGACCTTCCCAGGGAGGCTGAGGAGTGTAATTCCCCTGTAATTGGAACACACCCTCCGGTCCCCCTTCTTAAAGAGGGGAACCACCACCCCAGTCTGCCAATCCAGAGGCACTGTCCCCGATGTCCACGCGATGCTGTAGAGACGTGTCAGCCATGACAGCCCCACAACATCCAGAGCCCTTAAGAAATCCGGGCGGATCTCATCCACCCCCGGGGCCTTGCCACCGAGGAGTTTTTTAACTACCTCAGTGACTTCAACCCCAGAGATTGGAGAGTCCGCCTCAGAGTCCCCAGGCCCTGCCTCCACAATGGAGGGCGTGTCGGTGGAATTGAGGAGGTCTTCGAAGTATTCTCTCCACCGACACACGACGTCCCGAGTCGAGGTCAGCAGCACGCCATCTCCACTGTAAACAGTGTTGACGTTGCACTGCTTCCCCCTCCTGAGACGCCGGATGGTGGACCAGAATTTCCTCGAAGCCGTCCGGAAGTCATTCTCCATGGCCTCGCCAAACTCCTCCCACGCCCGGGTTTTTGCCTCAGCAACCGCCGAAGCCGCGTTCCGCTTGGCCACCCGGTACCTGTCAGCTGCCTCGGGAGTCCCGCAGGCCAAAACGGCCCGATAGGACTCCTTCTTCAGCTTGACGGCATCCCTTACCGCCGGTGTCCACCAGCGGGTTCGGGGATTGCCGCCACGACAGGCACCAATGACCTTACGGCCGCAGCTCCGGTCGGCCGCCTCAACAATGGAGGCGCGGAACAAGGTCCACTCGGACTCAATGTCCCCCGCCTCCCCCGGGACCTGGGAAAAGTTCTGCCGGAGGTGGGAGTTGAAGCTCTTCCTGACAGGGGATTCCGCCAGACGTTCCCAGCAGACCCTCACAGAACGTTTGGGTCTGCCATGTCGGACCGGCATCTTCCCCCACCATCGGAGCCAACCCACCACCAGGTGGTGATCAGTTGACAGCTCCGCCCCTCTCTTCGCCCGAGTGTCCAAAACATGCGGCCGCAAATCCGATGACACGACTACAAAGTCGATCATCGAACTGCGGCCTAGGGTGTCCTGGTGCCAAGTGCACACATGGACACCCTTATGTTTGAACATGGTGTTCATTATAGAAAATCCGTGTCGAGCACAGAAGTCCAACAATAGAACACCGCTCGGGTTCAGATCGGGTGGGCCGTTCCTCCCAATCACGCCCTTCCAGGTCTCACTGTCATTGCCCACGTGAGCATTGAAGTCACCCAGTAGAACGATGGAGTCCCCAGAAGGAGCGCTCTCCAGCACCTCCTCCAGGGACTCCAAAAAGGGTGGGTACTCTGAACTGCCGTTTGGTGCATAGACACAAACAACAGTCTATAAATCAACCTATTTTAGATCTATAAATAAACCTATTTTAAACGTCTACTTTAGGTCTATAAATCAACCTAAGGGTCTATAAATCAACCTAATTTAGGCGTCTATTTTAGGTCTATATATCAACCTATTATAGATCTAAAAATCAACCTATTTTAGACGTCTATTTCTGGTCTATAAATCAACCTAGATCTATAAATGAACCTATTTTAAACGTCTACGTTAGGTCTATAAATCAACCTAAGGGTCTATAAATCAACCTAATCTAGGCGTCTATTTTAGGTCTATATATCAACCTATTTTAGATCTAAAAAATCAACCTATTTTAGACGTCTATTTCTGGTCTATAAATCAACCTATTTTAGATCTATAAATAAACCTATTTTGAACGTCTACTTTAGGTCTATAAATCAACCTAAGGGTCTATAAATCAACCTAATTTAGGTGTCTATTTTAGGTCTATATATCAACCTATTTTAGATCTTAAAATCAATCTATTCTAGACGTCTATTTCTGGTTTAAAAATTAACCTATTTTAGACGTCTATTTTTGGTTTAAAAATCAACCTATTTTAGACGTCTATTTTTGGTTTAAAAATCAACCTTTTTTAGACGTCTATTTCTGGTCTATAAATCAACCTATTTTAGATCTATTTTAAACGTCTACTTTAGGCCTATAAATCAACCTAAGGGTCTATAAATCAACCTAATTTAGGCGTCTATTTAAGGTCTATATATCAACCTATTTTAGATCTAAAAATCAACCTATTTTAGACGTCTATTTCTGGTCTATAAATCGTCTATTTTAGGTCTATATATCAACCTATTTTAGATCTAAAAATAAACCTATTTTAAACGTCTACTTTAGGTCTATAAATCAACCTAAGGGTCTATAAATCAACCTAATTTAGGCGTCTATTTTAGGTCTATATATCAACCTATTTTAGATCTAAAAATCAACCTATTTTAGACGTCTATTTCTGGTCTATAAATCGTCTATTTTAGGTCTATATATCAACCTATTTTAAATCAAAAAATCAACCTATTTTAGACGTCTATTTCTGGTCTATTTGAGATCTATAATTAAACCTATTTTAAACGTCTACTTTAGGTCTATAAATCAACCTAAGGGTCTATAAATCAACCTAATTTAGGCGTCTATTTTAGGTCTATATACCAACCTATTTTAGATCTAAAAATCAACCTATTTTAGACGTCTATTTCTGGTCTATAAATCAACCTATTTCAGATCTATTTTAAACGTCTACTTTAGGTCTATAAATCAACCTAAGGGTCTATAAATCAACCTAATTTAGGCGTCTATTTTAGGTCTATATATCAACCTATTTAAGATCTAAAAATCAACCTATTTTAGACGTCTATTTCTGGTCTATAAATCGTCTATTTTAGGTCTAGATATCAACCTATTTTAGATCTAAAAAATCAACCTATTTTAGACGTCTATTTCTGGTCTATTTGAGATCTATAATTAAACCTATTTTAAACGTCTACTTTAGGTCTATAAATCAACCTAAGGGTCTATAAATCAACCTAATTTAGGTGTCTATTTTAGGTCTATATATCAACCTATTTTAAATCTAAAAATCAACCTATTTTAGACGTCTATTTCTGGTCTATTTTAAATCTATAAATAAACCTATTTTAAACGTCTAGTAAATTGAGCCAAGATCAAGATTTTGCAAATTAATAAGGGTTGGGAAACTTTGTTGAATGACCCTACCTCGACAGTTTAGTTTTGACTATTTTAGGTCTATAAATCAACTTATTTTAGGTCTATAAATCAACCTATTTTAGATCTATAAATAAACCTATTTTAAACGTCTACTTTAGGTCTATAAATCAACCTAAGGGTCTATAAATCAACCTAATTTAGGCGTCTATTTTAGGTCTATATATCAACCTATTTTAGATCTAAAAATCAACCTATTTTAAACGTCTACTTTAGGTCTATATATCAACCTAAGGGTCTATAAATCAACCTAATTTAGGCGTCTATTTTAAGTCTATATATCAACCTATTTTAGATCGAAAAATCAACCTATTTTAGACGTCTATTTCTGGTCTATAAATCAACCTATTTTAGATCTATAAATAAACCTTTTTTAAACGTCTACGTTAGGTCTATAAATCAACCTAAGGGTCTATAAATCAACCTAATCTAGGCGTCTATTTTAGGTCTATATATCAACCTATTTTAGATCTAAAAAATCAACCTATTTTAGACGTCTATTTCTGGTCTATAAATCAACCTATTTTAGATCTATAAATAAACCTATTTTAAACGTCTACTTTAGGTCTATAAATCAACCTAAGGGTCTATAAATCAACCTAATTTAGGCGTCTATTTTAGGTCTATATATCAACCTATTTAAGATCTAAAAATCAACCTATTTTAGACGTCTATTTCTGGTCTATAAATCGTCTATTTTAGGTCTAGATATCAACCTATTTTAGATCTAAAAAATCAACCTATTTTAGACGTCTATTTCTGGTCTATTTGAGATCTATAATTAAACCTATTTTAAACGTCTACTTTAGGTCTATAAATCAACCTAAGGGTCTATAAATCAACCTAATTTAGGTGTCTATTTTAGGTCTATATATCAACCTATTTTAAATCTAAAAATCAACCTATTTTAGACGTCTATTTCTGGTCTATTTTAAATCTATAAATAAACCTATTTTAAACGTCTAGTAAATTGAGCCAAGATCAAGATTTTGCAAATTAATAAGGGTTGGGAAACTTTGTTGAATGACCCTACCTCGACAGTTTAGTTTTGACTATTTTAGGTCTATAAATCAACTTATTTTAGGTCTATAAATCAACCTATTTTAGATCTATAAATAAACCTATTTTAAACGTCTACTTTAGGTCTATAAATCAACCTAAGGGTCTATAAATCAACCTAATTTAGGCGTCTATTTTAGGTCTATATATCAACCTATTTTAGATCTAAAAATCAACCTATTTTAAACGTCTACTTTAGGTCTATATATCAACCTAAGGGTCTATAAATCAACCTAATTTAGGCGTCTATTTTAAGTCTATATATCAACCTATTTTAGATCGAAAAATCAACCTATTTTAGACGTCTATTTCTGGTCTATAAATCAACCTATTTTAGATCTATAAATAAACCTTTTTTAAACGTCTACGTTAGGTCTATAAATCAACCTAAGGGTCTATAAATCAACCTAATCTAGGCGTCTATTTTAGGTCTATATATCAACCTATTTTAGATCTAAAAAATCAACCTATTTTAGACGTCTATTTCTGGTCTATAAATCAACCTATTTTAGATCTATAAATAAACCTATTTTAAACGTCTACTTTAGGTCTATAAATCAACCTAAGGGTCTATAAATCAACCTAATTTAGGCGTCTATTTTAGGTCTATATATCAACCTATTATAGATCTAAAAATCAACCTATTTTAGACGTCTATTTCTGGTCTATAAATCAACCTAGATCTATAAATGAACCTATTTTAAACGTCTACGTTAGGTCTATAAATCAACCTAAGGGTCTATAAATCAACCTAATCTAGGCGTCTATTTTAGGTCTATATATCAACCTATTTTAGATCTAAAAAATCAACCTATTTTAGACGTCTATTTCTGGTCTACAAATCAACCTATTTTAGATCTATAAATAAACCTATTTTGAACGTCTACTTTAGGTCTATAAATCAACCTAAGGGTCTATAAATCAACCTAATTTAGGTGTCTATTTTAGGTTTATATATCAACCTATTTTAGATCTAAAAATCAATCTATTCTAGACGTCTATTTCTGGTTTAAAAATTAACCTATTTTAGACGTCTATTTTTGGTTTAAAAATCAACCTATTTTAGACGTCTATTTTTGGTTTAAAAATCAACCTTTTTTAGACGTCTATTTCTGGTCTATAAATCAACCTATTTTAGATCTATTTTAAACGTCTACTTTAGGCCTATAAATCAACCTAAGGGTCTATAAATCAACCTAATTTAGGCGTCTATTTAAGGTCTATATATCAACCTATTTTAGATCTAAAAATCAACCTATTTTAGACGTCTATTTCTGGTCTATAAATCGTCTATTTTAGGTCTATATATCAACCTATTTTAGATCTAAAAATAAACCTATTTTAAACGTCTACTTTAGGTCTATAAATCAACCTAAGGGTCTATAAATCAACCTAATTTAGGCGTCTATTTTAGGTCTATATATCAACCTATTTTAGATCTAAAAATCAACCTATTTTAGACGTCTATTTCTGGTCTATAAATCGTCTATTTTAGGTCTATATATCAACCTATTTTAAATCAAAAAATCAACCTATTTTAGACGTCTATTTCTGGTCTATTTGAGATCTATAATTAAACCTATTTTAAACGTCTACTTTAGGTCTATAAATCAACCTAAGGGTCTATAAATCAACCTAATTTAGGCGTCTATTTTAGGTCTATATACCAACCTATTTTAGATCTAAAAATCAACCTATTTTAGACGTCTATTTCTGGTCTATAAATCAACCTATTTCAGATCTATTTTAAACGTCTACTTTAGGTCTATAAATCAACCTAAGGGTCTATAAATCAACCTAATTTAGGCGTCTATTTTAGGTCTATATATCAACCTATTTTAGATCTAAAAATCAAGCTATTTTAGACGTCTATTTCTGGTCTATAAATCGTCTATTTTAGGTCTATATATCAACCTATTTTAGATCTAAAAAATCAACCTATTTTAGACGTCTATTTCTGGTCTATTTGAGATCTATAATTAAACCTATTTTAAACGTCTACTTTAGGTCTATAAATCAACCTAAGGGTCTATAAATCAACCTAATTTAGGCGTCTATTTTAGGTCTATATATCAACCTATTTTAGATCTAAAAATCAACCTATTTTGGACGTCTATTTCTGGTCTATAAATCAACCTATTTTAGATCTATTTTAAACGTCTACTTTAGGTCTATAAATCAACCTAAGGGTCTATAAATCAACCTAATTTAGGCGTCTATTTTAGGTCTATATATCAACCTATTTTAGATCTGAAAATCAACCTATTTTAGACGTCTATTTCTGGTCTATTTTAGATCTATAAATAAACCTATTTTAAACGTCTACGTTAGGTCTATAAATCAACCTAAGGGTCTATAAATCAACCTAATCTAGGCGTCTATTTTAGGTCTATATATCAACCTATTTTAGATCTAAAAAATCAACCTATTTTAGACGTCTATTTCTGGTCTATAAATCAACCTATTTTAGATCTATAAATAAACCTATTTTAAACGTCTACTTTAGGTCTATAAATCAACCTAAGAGTCTATAAATCAACCTAATTTAGGTGTCTATTTTAGGTCTATATATCAACCTATTTTAGATCTAAAAATCAACCTATTTTAGACGTCTATTTCTGGTCTATTTTAGATCTATAAATAAACCCATTTTAAACGTCTACTTTAGGTCTATAAATCAACCTAAGGGTCTATAAATCAACCTAATTTAGGCGTCTATTTTAGGTCTATATATCAACCTATTTTAGATCTAAAAATCAACCTATTTTAGACGTATATTTCTGGTCTATAAATCAACCTATTTAAGATCTTTAAATAAACCTATTTTAAACGTCTACGTTAGGTCTATAAATCAACCTAAGGGTCTATAAATCAACCTAATCTAGGCGTCTATTTTAGGTCTATATATCTACCTATTTTAGATCTAAAAAAATCAACCTATTTTAGACGTCTATTTCTGGTCTATAAATCAACCTATTTTAGATCTATAAATAAACCTATTTTAAACGTCTACTTTAGGTCTATAAATCAACCTAAGGGTCTATAAATCAACCTAATTTAGGTGTCTATTTTAGGTCTATATATCAACCTATTTTAAATCTAAAAATCAACCTATTTTAGACGTCTATTTCTGGTCTATTTTAAATCTATAAATAAACCTATTTTAAACGTCTAGTAAATTGAGCCAAGATCAAGATTTTGCAAATTAATAAGGGTTGGGAAACTTTGTTGAATGACCCTACCTCGACAGTTTAGTTTTGACTATTTTAGGTCTATAAATCAACTTATTTTAGGTCTATAAATCAACCTATTTTAGATCTATAAATAAACCTATTTTAAACGTCTACTTTAGGTCTATAAATCAACCTAAGGGTCTATAAATCAACCTAATTTAGGCGTCTATTTTAGGTCTATATATCAACCTATTTTAGATCTAAAAATCAACCTATTTTAAACGTCTACTTTAGGTCTATATATCAACCTAAGGGTCTATAAATCAACCTAATTTAGGCGTCTATTTTAAGTCTATATATCAACCTATTTTAGATCGAAAAATCAACCTATTTTAGACGTCTATTTCTGGTCTATAAATCAACCTATTTTAGATCTATAAATAAACCTTTTTTAAACGTCTACGTTAGGTCTATAAATCAACCTAAGGGTCTATAAATCAACCTAATCTAGGCGTCTATTTTAGGTCTATATATCAACCTATTTTAGATCTAAAAAATCAACCTATTTTAGACGTCTATTTCTGGTCTATAAATCAACCTATTTTAGATCTATAAATAAACCTATTTTAAACGTCTACTTTAGGTCTATAAATCAACCTAAGGGTCTATAAATCAACCTAATTTAGGCGTCTATTTTAGGTCTATATATCAACCTATTATAGATCTAAAAATCAACCTATTTTAGACGTCTATTTCTGGTCTATAAATCAACCTAGATCTATAAATGAACCTATTTTAAACGTCTACGTTAGGTCTATAAATCAACCTAAGGGTCTATAAATCAACCTAATCTAGGCGTCTATTTTAGGTCTGTATATCAACCTATTTTAGATCTAAAAAATCAACCTATTTTAGACGTCTATTTCTGGTCTATAAATCAACCTATTTTAGATCTATAAATAAACCTATTTTGAACGTCTACTTTAGGTCTATAAATCAACCTAAGGGTCTATAAATCAACCTAATTTAGGTGTCTATTTTAGGTCTATATATCAACCTATTTTAGATCTAAAAATCAATCTATTCTAGACGTCTATTTCTGGTTTAAAAATTAACCTATTTTAGACGTCTATTTTTGGTTTAAAAATCAACCTATTTTAGACGTCTATTTTTGGTTTAAAAATCAACCTTTTTTAGACGTCTATTTCTGGTCTATAAATCAACCTATTTTAGATCTATTTTAAACGTCTACTTTAGGCCTATAAATCAACCTAAGGGTCTATAAATCAACCTAATTTAGGCGTCTATTTAAGGTCTATATATCAACCTATTTTAGATCTAAAAATCAACCTATTTTAGACGTCTATTTCTGGTCTATAAATCGTCTATTTTAGGTCTATATATCAACCTATTTTAGATCTAAAAATAAACCTATTTTAAACGTCTACTTTAGGTCTATAAATCAACCTAAGGGTCTATAAATCAACCTAATTTAGGCGTCTATTTTAGGTCTATATATCAACCTATTTTAGATCTAAAAATCAACCTATTTTAGACGTCTATTTCTGGTCTATAAATCAACCTATTTAAAATCTATAAATAAACCTATTTTAAACGTCTACGTTAGGTCTATAAATCAACCTAAGGGTCTATAAATCAACCTAATCTAGGCGTCTATTTTAGGTCTATATATCTACCTATTTTAGATCTAAAAAAATCAACCTATTTTAGACGTCTATTTCTGGTCTATAAATCAACTTATTTTAGATCTATAAATAAACCTATTTTAAACGTCTACTTTAGGTCTATAAATCAACCTAAGGGTCTATAAATCAACCTAATTTAGGTGTCTATTTTAGGTCTATATATCAACCTATTTTAAATCTAAAAATCAACCTATTTTAGACGTCTATTTCTGGTCTATTTTAAATCTATAAATAAACCTATTTTAAACGTCTAGTAAATTGAGCCAAGATCAAGATTTTGCAAATTAATAAGGGTTGGGAAACTTTGTTGAATGACCCTACCTCGACAGTTTAGTTTTGACTATTTTAGGTCTATAAATCAACTTATTTTAGGTCTATAAATCAACCTATTTTAGATCTATAAATAAACCTATTTTAAACGTCTACGTTAGGTCTATAAATCAACCTAAGGGTCGATAAATCAACCTAATCTAGGCGTCTATTTTAGGTCTATATATCAACCTATTTTAGATCTAAAAAATCAACCTATTTTAGACGTCTATTTCTGGTCTATAAATCAACCTATTTTAGATCTATAAATAAACCTATTTTAAACGTCTACTTTAGGTCTATAAATCAACCTAAGGGTCTATAAATCAACCTAATTTAGGCGTCTATTTTAGGTCTATATATCAACCTATTATAGATCTAAAAATCAACCTATTTTAGACGTCTATTTCTGGTCTATAAATCAACCTAGATCTATAAATGAACCTATTTTAAACGTCTACGTTAGGTCTATAAATCAACCTAAGGGTCTATAAATCAACCTAATCTAGGCGTCTATTTTAGGTCTATATATCAACCTATTTTAGATCTAAAAAATCAACCTATTTTAGACGTCTATTTCTGGTCTATAAATCAACCTATTTTATATCTATAAATAAACCTATTTTGAACGTCTACTTTAGGTCTATAAATCAACCTAAGGGTCTATAAATCAACCTAATTTAGGCGTCTATTTTAGGTCTATATATCAACCTATTTTAGATCTAAAAAATCAACCTATTTTAGACGTCTATTTCTGGTCTATAAATCAACCTATTTTATATCTATAAATAAACCTATTTTGAACGTCTACTTTAGGTCTATAAATCAACCTAAGGGTCTATAAATCAACCTAATTTAGGTGTCTATTTTAGGTCTATATATCAACCTATTTTAGATCTAAAAATCAATCTATTCTAGACGTCTATTTCTGGTTTAAAAATTAACCTATTTTAGACGTCTATTTTTGGTTTAAAAATCAACCTATTTTAGACGTCTATTTTTGGTTTAAAAATATACCTTTTTTAGACGTCTATTTCTGGTCTATAAATCAACCTATTTTAGATCTATTTTAAACGTCTACTTTAGGCCTATAAATCAACCTAAGGGTCTATAAATCAACCTAATTTAGGCGTCTATTTAAGGTCTATATATCAACCTATTTTAGATCTAAAAATCAACCTATTTTAGACGTCTATTTCTGGTCTATAAATCGTCTATTTTAGGTATATATATCAACCTATTTTAGATCTAAAAATAAACCTATTTTAAACGTCTACTTTAGGTCTATAAATCAACCTAAGGGTCTATAAATCAACCTAATTTAGGCGTCTATTTTAGGTCTATATATCAACCTATTTTAGATCTAAAAATCAACCTATTTTAGACGTCTATTTCTGGTCTACAAATCGTCTATTTTAGGTCTATATATCAACCTATTTTAAATCAAAAAATCAACCCATTTTAGACGTCTATTTCTGGTCTATTTGAGATCTATAATTAAACCTATTTTAAACGTCTACTTTAGGTCTATAAATCAACCTAAGGGTCTATAAATCAACCTAATTTAGGCGTCTATTTTAGGTCTATATACCAACCTATTTTAGATCTAAAAATCAACCTATTTTAGACGTCTATTTCTGGTCTATAAATCAACCTATTTCAGATCTATTTTAAACGTCTACTTTAGGTCTATAAATCAACCTAAGGGTCTATAAATCAACCTAATTTAGGCGTCTATTTTAGGTCTATATATCAACCTATTTTAGATCTAACAATCAACCTATTTTAGACGTCTATTTCTGGTCTATAAATCGTCTATTTTAGGTCTATATATCAACCTATTTTAGATCTAAAAAATCAACCTATTTTAGACGTCTATTTCTGGTCTATTTGAGATCTATAATTAAACCTATTTTAAACGTCTACTTTAGGTCTATAAATCAACCTAAGGGTCTATAAATCAACCTAATTTAGGCGTCTATTTTAGGTCTATATATCAACCTATTTTAGATCTAAAAATCAACCTATTTTAGACGTCTATTTCTGGTCTATAAATCAACCTATTTAAAATCTATAAATAAACCTATTTTAAACGTCTACGTTAGGTCTATAAATCAACCTAAGGGTCTATAAATCAACCTAATCTAGGCGTCTATTTTAGGTCTATATATCTACCTATTTTAGATCTAAAAAAATCAACCTATTTTAGACGTCTATTTCTGGTCTATAAATCAACTTATTTTAGATCTATAAATAAACCTATTTTAAACGTCTACTTTAGGTCTATAAATCAACCTAAGGGTCTATAAATCAACCTAATTTAGGTGTCTATTTTAGGTCTATATATCAACCTATTTTAAATCTAAAAATCAACCTATTTTAGACGTCTATTTCTGGTCTATTTTAAATCTATAAATAAACCTATTTTAAACGTCTAGTAAATTGAGCCAAGATCAAGATTTTGCAAATTAATAAGGGTTGGGAAACTTTGTTGAATGACCCTACCTCGACAGTTTAGTTTTGACTATTTTAGGTCTATAAATCAACTTATTTTAGGTCTATAAATCAACCTATTTTAGATCTATAAATAAACCTATTTTAAACGTCTACGTTAGGTCTATAAATCAACCTAAGGGTCGATAAATCAACCTAATCTAGGCGTCTATTTTAGGTCTATATATCAACCTATTTTAGATCTAAAAAATCAACCTATTTTAGACGTCTATTTCTGGTCTATAAATCAACCTATTTTAGATCTATAAATAAACCTATTTTAAACGTCTACTTTAGGTCTATAAATCAACCTAAGGGTCTATAAATCAACCTAATTTAGGCGTCTATTTTAGGTCTATATATCAACCTATTATAGATCTAAAAATCAACCTATTTTAGACGTCTATTTCTGGTCTATAAATCAACCTAGATCTATAAATGAACCTATTTTAAACGTCTACGTTAGGTCTATAAATCAACCTAAGGGTCTATAAATCAACCTAATCTAGGCGTCTATTTTAGGTCTATATATCAACCTATTTTAGATCTAAAAAATCAACCTATTTTAGACGTCTATTTCTGGTCTATAAATCAACCTATTTTATATCTATAAATAAACCTATTTTGAACGTCTACTTTAGGTCTATAAATCAACCTAAGGGTCTATAAATCAACCTAATTTAGGCGTCTATTTTAGGTCTATATATCAACCTATTTTAGATCTAAAAAATCAACCTATTTTAGACGTCTATTTCTGGTCTATAAATCAACCTATTTTATATCTATAAATAAACCTATTTTGAACGTCTACTTTAGGTCTATAAATCAACCTAAGGGTCTATAAATCAACCTAATTTAGGTGTCTATTTTAGGTCTATATATCAACCTATTTTAGATCTAAAAATCAATCTATTCTAGACGTCTATTTCTGGTTTAAAAATTAACCTATTTTAGACGTCTATTTTTGGTTTAAAAATCAACTTATTTTAGACGTCTATTTTTGGTTTAAAAATATACCTTTTTTAGACGTCTATTTCTGGTCTATAAATCAACCTATTTTAGATCTATTTTAAACGTCTACTTTAGGCCTATAAATCAACCTAAGGGTCTATAAATCAACCTAATTTAGGCGTCTATTTAAGGTCTATATATCAACCTATTTTAGATCTAAAAATCAACCTATTTTAGACGTCTATTTCTGGTCTATAAATCGTCTATTTTAGGTATATATATCAACCTATTTTAGATCTAAAAATAAACCTATTTTAAACGTCTACTTTAGGTCTATAAATCAACCTAAGGGTCTATAAATCAACCTAATTTAGGCGTCTATTTTAGGTCTATATATCAACCTATTTTAGATCTAAAAATCAACCTATTTTAGACGTCTATTTCTGGTCTACAAATCGTCTATTTTAGGTCTATATATCAACCTATTTTAAATCAAAAAATCAACCCATTTTAGACGTCTATTTCTGGTCTATTTGAGATCAATAATTAAACCTATTTTAAACGTCTACTTTAGGTCTATAAATCAACCTAAGGGTCTATAAATCAACCTAATTTAGGCGTCTATTTTAGGTCTATATACCAACCTATTTTAGATCTAAAAATCAACCTATTTTAGACGTCTATTTCTGGTCTATAAATCAACCTATTTCAGATCTATTTTAAACGTCTACTTTAGGTCTATAAATCAACCTAAGGGTCTATAAATCAACCTAATTTAGGCGTCTATTTTAGGTCTATATATCAACCTATTTTAGATCTAACAATCAACCTATTTTAGACGTCTATTTCTGGTCTATAAATCGTCTATTTTAGGTCTATATATCAACCTATTTTAGATCTAAAAAATCAACCTATTTTAGACGTCTATTTCTGGTCTATTTGAGATCTATAATTAAACCTATTTTAAACGTCTACTTTAGGTCTATAAATCAACCTAAGGGTCTATAAATCAACCTAATTTAGGCGTCTATTTAAGGTCTATATATCAACCTATTTTAGATCTAAAAATCAACCTATTTTAGACGTCTATTTCTGGTCTATAAATCAACCTATTTAAAATCTATAAATAAACCTATTTTAAACGTCTACGTTAGGTCTATAAATCAACCTAAGGGTCTATAAATCAACCTAATCTAGGCGTCTATTTTAGGTCTATATATCTACCTATTTTAGATCTAAAAAAATCAACCTATTTTAGACGTCTATTTCTGGTCTATAAATCAACTTATTTTAGATCTATAAATAAACCTATTTTAAACGTCTACTTTAGGTCTATAAATCAACCTAAGGGTCTATAAATCAACCTAATTTAGGTGTCTATTTTAGGTCTATATATCAACCTATTTTAAATCTAAAAATCAACCTATTTTAGACGTCTATTTCTGGTCTATTTTAAATCTATAAATAAACCTATTTTAAACGTCTAGTAAATTGAGCCAAGATCAAGATTTTGCAAATTAATAAGGGTTGGGAAACTTTGTTGAATGACCCTACCTCGACAGTTTAGTTTTGACTATTTTAGGTCTATAAATCAACTTATTTTAGGTCTATAAATCAACCTATTTTAGATCTATAAATAAACCTATTTTAAACGTCTACGTTAGGTCTATAAATCAACCTAAGGGTCGATAAATCAACCTAATCTAGGCGTCTATTTTAGGTCTATATATCAACCTATTTTAGATCTAAAAAATCAACCTATTTTAGACGTCTATTTCTGGTCTATAAATCAACCTATTTTAGATCTATAAATAAACCTATTTTAAACGTCTACTTTAGGTCTATAAATCAACCTAAGGGTCTATAAATCAACCTAATTTAGGCGTCTATTTTAGGTCTATATATCAACCTATTATAGATCTAAAAATCAACCTATTTTAGACGTCTATTTCTGGTCTATAAATCAACCTAGATCTATAAATGAACCTATTTTAAACGTCTACGTTAGGTCTATAAATCAACCTAAGGGTCTATAAATCAACCTAATCTAGGCGTCTATTTTAGGTCTATATATCAACCTATTTTAGATCTAAAAAATCAACCTATTTTAGACGTCTATTTCTGGTCTATAAATCAACCTATTTTATATCTATAAATAAACCTATTTTGAACGTCTACTTTAGGTCTATAAATCAACCTAAGGGTCTATAAATCAACCTAATTTAGGCGTCTATTTTAGGTCTATATATCAACCTATTTTAGATCTAAAAAATCAACCTATTTTAGACGTCTATTTCTGGTCTATAAATCAACCTATTTTATATCTATAAATAAACCTATTTTGAACGTCTACTTTAGGTCTATAAACCAACCTAAGGGTCTATAAATCAACCTAATTTAGGTGTCTATTTTAGGTCTATATATCAACCTATTTTAGATCTAAAAATCAATCTATTCTAGACGTCTATTTCTGGTTTAAAAATTAACCTATTTTAGACGTCTATTTTTGGTTTAAAAATCAACCTATTTTAGACGTCTATTTTTGGTTTAAAAATATACCTTTTTTAGACGTCTATTTCTGGTCTATAAATCAACCTATTTTAGATCTATTTTAAACGTCTACTTTAGGCCTATAAATCAACCTAAGGGTCTATAAATCAACCTAATTTAGGCGTCTATTTAAGGTCTATATATCAACCTATTTTAGATCTAAAAATCAACCTATTTTAGACGTCTATTTCTGGTCTATAAATCGTCTATTTTAGGTATATATATCAACCTATTTTAGATCTAAAAATAAACCTATTTTAAACGTCTACTTTAGGTCTATAAATCAACCTAAGGGTCTATAAATCAACCTAATTTAGGCGTCTATTTTAGGTCTATATATCAACCTATTTTAGATCTAAAAATCAACCTATTTTAGACGTCTATTTCTGGTCTACAAATCGTCTATTTTAGGTCTATATATCAACCTATTTTAAATCAAAAAATCAACCCATTTTAGACGTCTATTTCTGGTCTATTTGAGATCTATAATTAAACCTATTTTAAACGTCTACTTTAGGTCTATAAATCAACCTAAGGGTCTATAAATCAACCTAATTTAGGCGTCTATTTTAGGTCTATATACCAACCTATTTTAGATCTAAAAATCAACCTATTTTAGACGTCTATTTCTGGTCTATAAATCAACCTATTTCAGATCTATTTTAAACGTCTACTTTAGGTCTATAAATCAACCTAAGGGTCTATAAATCAACCTAATTTAGGCGTCTATTTTAGGTCTATATATCAACCTATTTTAGATCTAACAATCAACCTATTTTAGACGTCTATTTCTGGTCTATAAATCGTCTATTTTAGGTCTATATATCAACCTATTTTAGATCTAAAAAATCAACCTATTTTAGACGTCTATTTCTGGTCTATTTGAGATCTATAATTAAACCTATTTTAAACGTCTACTTTAGGTCTATAAATCAACCAAAGGGTCTATAAATCAACCTAATTTAGGCGTCTATTTTAGGTCTATATATCAACCTATTTTAGATCTAAAAATCAACCTATTTTGGACGTCTATTTCTGGTCTATAAATCAACCTATTTTAGATCTATTTTAAACGTCTACTTTAGGTCTATAAATCAACCTAAGGGTCTATAAATCAACCTAATTTAGGCGTCTATTTTAGGTCTATATATCAACCTATTTTAGATCTGAAAATCAACCTATTTTAGACGTCTATTTCTGGTCTATTTTAGATCTATAAATAAACCTATTTTAAACGTCTACGTTAGGTCTATAAATCAACCTAAGGGTCTATAAATCAACCTAATCTAGGCGTCTATTTTAGGTCTATATATCAACCTATTTTAGATCTAAAAAATCAACCTATTTTAGACGTCTATTTCTGGTCTATAAATCAACCTATTTTAGATCTATAAATAAACCTATTTTAAACGTCTACTTTAGGTCTATAAATCAACCTAAGAGTCTATAAATCAACCTAATTTAGGTGTCTATTTTAGGTCTCTATATCAACCTATTTTAGATCTAAAAATCAACCTATTTAAGACGTCTATTTCTGGTCTATTTTAGATCTATAAATAAACCCATTTTAAACGTCTACTTTAGGTCTATAAATCAACCTAAGGGTCTATAAATCAACCTAATTTAGGCGTCTATTTTAGGTCTATATATCAACCTATTTTAGATCTAAAAATCAAACTATTTTAGACGTCTATTTCTGGTCTATAAATCAACCTATTTAAGATCTATAAATAAACCTATTTTAAACGTCTACGTTAGGTCTATAAATCAACCTAAGGGTCTATAAATCAACCTAATCTAGGCGTCTATTTTAGGTCTATATATCTACCTATTTTAGATCTAAAAAAATCAACCTATTTTAGACGTCTATTTCTGGTCTATAAATCAACCTATTTTAGATCTATAAATAAACCTATTTTAAACGTCTACTTTAGGTCTATAAATCAACCTAAGGGTCTATAAATCAACCTAATTTAGGCGTCTATTTTAGGTCTATATATCAACCTATTTTAGATCTAAAAATCAACCTATTTTAAACGTCTACTTTAGGTCTATATATTAACCTAAGGGTCTATAAATCAACCTAATTTAGGCGTCTATTTTAAGTCTATATATCAACCTATTTTAGATCGAAAAATCAACCTATTTTAGACGTCTATTTCTGGTCTATAAATCAACCTATTTTAGATCTATAAATAAACCTTTTTTAAACGTCTACGTTAGGTCTATAAATCAACCTAAGGGTCTATAAATCAACCTAATCTAGGCGTCTATTTTAGGTCTATATATCAACCTATTTTAGATCTAAAAAATCAACCTATTTTAGACGTCTATTTCTGGTCTATAAATCAACCTATTTTAGATCTATAAATAAACCTATTTTAAACGTCTACTTTAGGTCTATAAATCAACCTAAGGGTCTATAAATCAACCTAATTTAGGCGTCTATTTTAGGTCTATATATCAACCTATTATAGATCTAAAAATCAACCTATTTTAGACGTCTATTTCTGGTCTATAAATCAACCTAGATCTATAAATGAACCTATTTTAAACGTCTACGTTAGGTCTATAAATCAACCTAAGGGTCTATAAATCAACCTAATCCAGGCGTCTATTTTAGGTCTATATATCAACCTATTTTAGATCTAAAAAATCAACCTATTTTAGACGTCTATTTCTGGTCTATAAATCAACCTATTTTAGATCTATAAATAAACCTATTTTGAACGTCTACTATAGGTCTATAAATCAACCTAAGGGTCTATAAATCAACCTAATTTAGGTGTCTATTTTAGGTCTATATATCAACCTATTTTAGATCTAAAAATCAACCTATTCTAGACGTCTATTTCTGGTTAAAAAAATTAACCTATTTTAGACGTCTAGTTTTGGTTTAAAAATCAACCTTTTTTACACGTCTATTTTTGGTTTAAAAATCAACCTATTTAAGACGTCTATTTTTGGTTTAAAAATCAACCTTTTTTAGACGTCTATTTTTGGTCTAAAAATCAACCTATTTTAGACGTCTATTTTTGGTTTAAAAATCAACCTTTTTTAGACGTCTATTTTTGGTTTAAAAATCAACCTTTTTTAGACGTCTATTTTTGGTTTAAAAATCAACCTATTTTAGACGTCTATTTTTGGTTTAAAAATCAACCTTTTTCAGACGTCTATTTTTGGTTTAAAAATCAACCTTGTTTAGTCAATTTTTGGTTTAACAATCAACCTTGTTTAGTCAATTTTTGGTTTAACAATCAACCTTTTTTAAACGTCTATTTTTGGTCTGAAAATCAACTTAATTTTATCTTTATCAGTGGTACAGGAATAACCAATACACATGTACGGATCAATATGCTTGTTAAACCCAAACAACTTCTGTGCATTATTTATACAACTTACGGCTTGTTCAGACTTCAAAATTCCAAAATATGATCATATTTAATGTTTAACTATTTTAAACCTATTTTAAACGTCTACTTTAGGTCTATAAATCAACCTAAGGGTCTATAAATCAACCTAATCTAGGCGTCTATTTTAGGTCTATATATAAACCTATTTTAGATCTAAAAAAAATCAACCTATTTTAGACGTCTATTTCTGGTCTATAAATCAACCTATTTTAGATCTATAAATAAACCTATTTTAAACGTCTACGTTAGGTCTATAAATCAACCTATGGGCCTATAAATCAACCTAATCTAGGCGTCTATTTTAGGTCTATATATCAACCTATTTTAGATCTAAAAAAATCAACCTATTTTAGATCTATAAATAAACCTATTTTAAACGTCTACTTTAGGTCTATAAATCAACCTAAGGGTCTATAAATCAACCTAATTCAGGTGTCCATTTTAGGTCTATATATCAACCTATTTTAGATCTAAAAATCAATCTATTTTAGACGTCTATTTCTGGTTTAAAAATCAACCTATTTTAGACGTCTAGATTTGGTTTAAAAATCAACCTATTTTAGACGTCTATTTTTGGTTTAAAAATCAACCTATTTTAGACGTCTACGTTAGGTCTATAAATCAACCTAAGGGTATAAATCAACCTAATCTAGGCGTCTATTTTAGGTCTATATATCAACCTATTTTAGATCTAAAAAATCAACCTATTTTAGACGTCTATTTCTGGTCTATAAATCAACCTATTTTAGATCTATAAATAAACCTATTTTAAACGTCTACTATAGGTCTATAAATCAACCTAAGGGTCTATAAATCAACCTAATTTAGGTGTCTATTTTAGGTCTATATATCAACCTATTTTAGATCTAAAAATCAACCTATTTTAGACGTCTATTTCTGGTTTTAAAATTAACCTATTTTAGACGTCTAGTTTTGGTTTAAAAATCAACCTTTTTTACACGTCTATTTTTGGTTTAAAAATCAACCTATTTAAGACGTCTATTTTTGGTTTAAAAATCAACCTTTTTTAGACGTCTATTTTTGGTTTAAAAATCAACCTTTTTTAGACGTCTATTTTTGGTTTAAAAATCAACCTTTTTTAGACGTCTATTTTTGATTTACAAATCAACCTTTTTTAGACGTCTATTTTTGGTTTAAAAATCAACCTATTTTAGACGTCTATTTTTGGTTTAAAAATCAACCTTTTTCAGACGTCTATTTTTGGTTTAAAAATCAACCTTGTTTAGTCAATTTTTGGTTTAAAAATCAACCTATTTTAAACGTCTATTTTTGGTCTGAAAATCAACTTAATTTTATCTTTATCAGTGGTACAGGAATAACCAATTCACATGTACGGATCAATATGCTTGTTAAACGCAAACAACTTCTGTGCATTATTTATACAACTTACGGCTTGTTCAGACTTCAAAATTCCAAAATATGATCATATTTAATGTTTAATTATTTTAAACCTATTTTAAAAGTCTAGTTTAGGTCTATAAATCAACCTAAGGGTCTATAAATCAACCTAATTTAGGTGTCTATTTTAGGTCTATATATCAACCTATTTTAGATCTAAAAATCAATCTATTCTAGACGTCTATTTCTGGTTTAAAAATTAACCTATTTTAGACGTCTATTTTTGGTTTAAAAATCAACCTATTTTAGACGTCTATTTTTGGTTTAAAAATCAACCTTTTTTAGACGTCTATTTTTGGTCTAAAAATCAACCTATTTTAGACGTCTATTTTTGGTTTAAAAATCAACCTTTTTTAGACGTCTATTTTTTGTTTAAAAATCAACCTTTTTTAGACGTCTATTTCTGGTCTATAAATAAACCTATTTTAGATCTATTTTAAACATCTACTTTAGGTCTATAAATCAACCTAAGGGTCTATAAATCAACCTAATTTAGGCGTCTGTTTTAGGTCTATATATCAACCTATTTTAGATCTAAAAATCAACCTATTTTAGACGTCTATTTCTGGTCTATAAATCGTCTATTTTAGGTCTATATATCAACCTATTTTAGATCTAAAAATAAACCTATTTTAAACGTCTACTTTAGGTCTATAAATCAACCTAAGGGTCTATAAATCAACCTAATTTAGGCGTCTATTTTAGGTCTATATATCAACCTATTTTAGACGTCTATTTCTGGTCTATAAATCGTCTATTTTAGGTCTATATCAACCTATTTTAGATCTAAAAATCAACCTATTTTAGACGTCTATTTCTGGTCTATTTGAGATCTATAATTAAACCTATTTTAAACGTCTACTTTAGGTCTATAAATCAACCTAAGTGTCTATAAATCAACCTAATTTAGGCGTCTATTTTAGGTCTATATATCAACCTATTTTAGACGTCTATTTCTGGTCTATAAATCAACCTATTTTAGATCTATTTTAAACGTCTACTTTAGGTCTATAAATCAACCTAAGGGTCTATAAATCAACCTAATTTAGGCGTCTATTTTAGGTCTATATATCAACCTATTTTAGATCTAAAAATCAACCTATTTTAAACGTCTACTTTAGGTCTATATATCAACCTAAGGGTCTATAAATCAACCTAATTTAGGCGTCTATTTTAAGTCTATATATCAACCTATTTTAGATCGAAAAATCAACCTATTTTAGACGTCTATTTCTGGTCTATAAATCAACCTATTTTAGATCTATAAATAAACCTTTTTTAAACGTCTACGTTAGGTCTATAAATCAACCTAAGGGTCTATAAATCAACCTAATCTAGGCGTCTATTTTAGGTCTATATATCAACCTATTTTAGATCTAAAAAATCAACCTATTTTAGACGTCTATTTCTGGTCTATTAATCAACCTATTTTAGATCTATAAATAAACCTATTTTGAACGTCTACTTTAGGTCTATAAATCAACCTAAGGGTCTATAAATCAACCTAATCTAGGCGTCTATTTTAGGTCTATATATCAACCTATTTTAGATCTAAAAATCAACCTATTTTAGACGTTTATTTCTGGTCTATTTGAGATCTATAATTAAACCTATTTTAAACGTCTACTTTAGATCTATAAATCAACCTAAGGGTCTATAAATCAACCTAATTTAGGCGTCTATTTTAGGTCTATATATCAACCTATTTTAGATCTAAAAATCAACCTATTTTAGACGTCTATTTCTGGTCTATAAATCAACCTATTTTAGATCTATTTTAAACGTCTACTTTAGGTCTATAAATCAACCTAAGGGTCTATAAATCAACCTAATTTAGGCGTCTATTTTAGGTCTATATATCAACCTATTTTAGATCTAAAAATAAACCTATTTTAGACGTCTATTTCTGGTCTATTTTAGATCTATAAATAAACCTATTTTAAACGTCTACTTTAGGTCTATAAATCAACCTAAGGGTCTATAAATCAACCTAATTTAGGCGTCTTTTTTAGGTCTATATATCAACCTATTTTAGATCTAAAAATCAACCTATTTTAGACGTCTATTTCTGGTCTATAAATCAACCTATTTTAGATCTATAAATGAACCTATTTTAAACGTCTACGTTAGGTCTATAAATCAACCTAAGGGTCTATAAATCAACCTAATCTAGGCGTCTATTTTAGGTCTATATATCAACCTATTTTAGATCTAAAAAATCAACCTATTTTAGATCTATAAATAAACCTATTTTAAACGTCTACTTTAGGTCTATAAATCAACCTAAGGGTCTATAAATCAACCTAATTTAGGCGTCTATTTTAGGTCTATATATCAACCTATTTTAGATCTAAAAATCAACCTATTTTAGACGTCTATTTCTGGTCTATTTTAGATCTACAAATAAACCTATTTGAAACGTCTACTTTAGGTCTATAAAACAACCTAAGGGTCTATAAATCAACCTAATTTAGAAGTCTATTTTAGGTCTATATATCCACCTATTTTAGATCTAAAAATCAACCTATTTTAGACTTCTGTTTCTGGTCTATTTTAGATCTACAAATAAACCTATTTGAAACGTCTACTTTAGGTCTATAAATCAACCTAAGGGTCTATAAATCAACCTAATTTAGGCGTCTATTTTAGGTCTATATATCAACCTATTTTAGATCTAAAAATCAACCTATTTTAGACGTCTATTTCTGGTCTATTTTAGATCTACAAATAAACCTATTTGAAACGTCTACTTTAGGTCTATAAATCAACCTGTCTATAAATCAACCTAATTTAGGCGTCTATTTTAGGTCTATATATCAACCTATTTTAGATCTAAAAATCAACCTATTTTAGACGTCTATTTCTGGTCTATTTTAGATCTATAAATAAACCTATTTTAAACGTCTACTTTAGGTCTATAAATCAACCTAAGGGTCTATAAATCAACCTAATTTAGGCGTCTATTTTAGGTCTATATATCAACCTATTTTAGATCTAAAAATCAACCTATTTTAGACGTCTATTTCTGCTCTATAAATCGGCTATTTTAGGTCTATATAACCTATTTTAGATCTAAAAATCAACCTATTTTAGACGTCTATTTCTGGTCTATAAATCAACCTATTTTAGATCTATAAATAAACCTATTTTAAACGTCTACTTTAGGTCTATAAATCAACCTAAGGGTCTATAAATCAACCTAATTTAGGCGTCTATTTTAGGTCTATATATCAACCTATTTTAGATCTAAAAATCAACCTATTTTAGACGTCTATTTCTGGTCTATTTTAGATCTACAAATAAACCTATTTGAAACGTCTACTTCAGGTCTATAAAACAACCTAAGGGTCTATAAATCAACCTAATTTAAAAGTCTATTTTAGGTCTATACATCCACCTATTTTAGATCTAAAAATCAACCTATTTTAGACTTCTATTTCTGGTCTATTTTAGATCTACAAATAAACCTATTTGAAACGTCTACTTTAGGTCTATAAATCAACCTAAGGGTCTATAAATCAACCTAATTTAGGCGTCTATTTTAGGTCTATATATCAACCTATTTTAGATCTAAAAATCAACCTATTTTAGACGTCTATTTCTGGTCTATTTTAGATCTACAAATAAACCTATTTGAAACGTCTACTTAAGGTCTATAAATCAACCTGTCTATAAATCAACCTAATTTAGGCGTCTATTTTAGGTCTATATATCAACCTATTTTAGATCTAAAAATCAACCTATTTTAGACGTCTATTTCTGGTCTATTTTAGATCTATAAATAAACCTATTTTAAACGTCTACTTTAGGTCTATAAATCAACCTAAGGGTCTATAAATAGACCTAATTTAGGCGTCTATTTTAGGTCTATATATCAACCTATTTTAGATCTAAAAATCAACCTATTTTAGACGTCTATTTCTGGTCTATAAATCAACCTATTTTAGATCTATTTTAAACGTCTACTTTAGGTCTATAAATCAACCTAAGGGTCTATAAATCAACCTAATTTAGGCGTCCATTTTAGGTCTATATATCAACCTATTTTAGATCTAAAAATCAACCTATTTTAGACGTCTATTTCTGGTCTATAAATCAACCTATTTTAGATCTATAAATAAACCTATTTTAAACGTCTACGTTAGGTCTATAAATCAACCTAAGGGTCTATAAATCAACCTAATCTAGGCGTCTATTTTAGGTCTATATATCAACCTATTTTAGATATAAAAATCAACCTATTTCAGACGTCTATTTCTGGTCTATTTGAGATCTATAATTAAACCTATTTTAAACGTCTACTTTAGGTCTATAAATCAACCTAAGGGTCTATAAATCAACCTAATTTAGGCGTCTATTTTAGGTCTATATATCAACCTATTTTAGATCTAAAAATCAACCTATTTTAGACGTCTATTTCTGGTCTATAAATCAACCTATTTTAGATCTATTTAAAACGTCTACTTTAGGTCTATAAATCAACCTAAGGGTCTATAAATCAACCTAATTTAGGCGTCTATTTTAGGTCTATATATCAACCTATTTTAGATCTAAAAATCAACCTATTTTAGACGTCTATTTCTGGTCTATAAATCAACCTAATTTAGATCTATAAATAAACCTATTTTAAACGTCTACGTTAGGTCTATAAATCAACCTAAGGGTCTATAAATCAACCTAATCTAGGCGTCTATTTTAGGTCTATATATCAACCTATTTTAGATCAAAAAATCAACCTATTATAGACGTCTATTTCTGGTCTATAAATCAACCTATTTTAGATCTATAAATAAACCTATTTTAAACGTCTACGTTAGGTCTATAAATCAACCTAAGGGTCTATAAATCAACCTAATCTAGGCGTCTATTTTAGGTCTATATATCAACCTATTTTAGATCTAAAAAATCAACCTATTTTAGACGTCTATTTCTGGTCTATAAATCAACCTATTTTAGATCTATAAATAAACCTATTTTAAACGTCTACTTTAGGTCTATAAATCAACCTAAGGGTCTATAAATCAACCTAATTTACGTATCTATTTTAGGTCTATATATCAACCTATTTTAGATCTAAAAATCAACCTATTTTAGACGTCTATTTCTGGTCTATTTTAAATCTATAAATAAACCTATTTTAAACGTCTAGTAAATTGAGCCAAGATCAAGATTTTGCAAATTAATAAGGGATGGGAAACTTTGTTGAATGACCCTACCTCGACAGTTTAGTTTTGACTATTTTAGGTTTATAAATCAACTTATTTTAGGTCAATAAATCAACCTATTTTAGATCTATGAATAAACCTATTTTAAACGTCTACTTTAGGTCTATAAATCAACCTAAGGGTCTATAAATCAACCTAATTTAGGCGTCCATTTTAGGTCTATATATCAACCTATTTTAGATCTAAAAATCAACCTATTTTAAACGTCTACTTTAGGTCTATAAATCAACCTAAGGGTCTATAAATCAACCTAATTTAGGCGTCTATTTTAAGTCTATATATCAACCTATTTTAGATCAAAAAATCAACCTATTTTAGACGTCTATTTCTGGTCTATAAATCAACCTATTTTAGATCTATAAATAAACCTATTTTAAACGTCTACGTTAGGTCTATAAATCAACCTAATCTAGGCGTCTATTTTAGGTCTATATATCATCCTATTTTAGATCTAAAAAATCAACCTATTTTAGACGTCTATTTCTGGTCTATAAATCAACCTATTTTAGATCTATAAATAAACCTATTTTAAACGTCTACTTTAGGTCTATAAATCAACCTAAGAGTCTATAAATCAACCTAATTTAGGTGTCTATTTTAGGTCTATATATCAACCTATTTTAGATCTAAAAATCAACCTATTTTAGACGTCTATTTCTGGTCTATAAATCGTCTATTTTAGGTCTATATATCAACCTATTTTAGATCTAAAAATCAACCTATTTTAGACGTCTATTTCTGGTCTATTTTAGATCTATAATTTAACCTATTTTAAACGTCTACTTTAGGTCTATAAATCAACCTAAGGGTCTATAAATCAACCTAATTTAGGCGTCTATTTTAGGTCTATATATCAACCTATTTTAGATCGAAAAATCAACCTATTTTAGACGTCTATTTCTGGTCTATAAATCGTCTATTTTAGGTCTATATATCAACCTATTTGAGATCTATAATTAAACCTATTTTAAACGTCTACTTTAGGTCTATAATTCAACCTAAGGGTCTATAAATCAACCTAATTTAGGCGTCTATTTTAGGTCTATATATCAACCTATTTTAGATCTAAAAATCAACCTATTTTAGACGTCTATTTCTGGTCTATAAATCGTCTATTTTAGGTCTATATATCAACCTATTTTAGATCTAAAAATCAACCTATTTTAGACGTCTATTTCTGGTCTATTTGAGATCTATAATTAAACCTATTTTAAACGTCTACTTTAGGTCTATAAATCAACCTAAGGGTCTATAAATCAACCTAATTTAGGCGTCTATTTTAGGTCTATATATCAACCTATTTTAGATCTAAAAATCAACCTATTTTAGACGTCTATTTCTGGTCTATAAATCAACCTATTTTAGATCTATTTTAAACGTCTACTTTAGGTCTATAAATCAACCTAAGGGTCTATAAATCAACCTAATTTAGGCGTCTATTTTAGGTCTATATATCAACCTATTTTAGATCTAAAAATCAACCTATTTTAGACGTCTATTTCTGGTCTATTTGAGATCTATAATTAAACCTATTTTAAACGTCTACTTTAGGTCTATAAATCAACCTAAGGGTCTATAAATCAACCTTATTTAGGCGTCTATTTTAGGTCTGTATATCAACCTATTTTAGATCTAAAAATCAACCTATTTTAGACGTCTATTTCTGGTCTATAAATCAACCTATTTTAGATCTATTTTAAACGTCTACTTTAGGTCTATAAATCAACCTAAGGGTCTATAAATCAACCTAATTTAGGCGTCTATTTTAGGTCTATATATCATCCTATTTTAGATCTAAAAAATCAACCTATTTTAGACGTCTATTTCTGGTCTATAAATCAACCTATTTTAGATCTATAAATAAACCTATTTTAAACGTCTACTTTAGGTCTATAAATCAACCTAAGAGTCTATAAATCAACCTAATTTAGGTGTCTATTTTAGGTCTATATATCAACCTATTTTAGATCTAAAAATCAACCTATTTTAGACGTCTATTTCTGGTCTATAAATCGTCTATTTTAGGTCTATATATCAACCTATTTTAGATCTAAAAATCAACCTATTTTAGACGTCTATTTCTGGTCTATTTTAGATCTATAATTAAACCTATTTTAAACGTCTACTTTAGGTCTATAAATCAACCTAAGGGTCTATAAATCAACCTAATTTAGGCGTCTATTTTAGGTCTATATATCGACCTATTTTAGATCTAAAAATCAACCTATTTTAGACGTCTATTTCTGGTCTATAAATCAACCTATTTTAGATCTATTTTAAACGTCTACTTTAGGTCTATAAATCAACCTAAGGGTCTATAAATCAACCTAATTTAGGCGTCTATTTTAGGTCTATATATCAACCTATTTTAGATCTAAAAATCAACCTATTTTAGACGTCTATTTCTGGTCTATTTGAGATCTATAATTAAACCTATTTTAAACGTCTACTTTAGGTCTATAAATCAACCTAAGGGTCTATAAATCAACCTTATTTAGGCGTCTATTTTAGGTCTATATATCAACCTATTTTAGATCTAAAAATCAACCTATTTTAGACGTCTATTTCTGGTCTATAAATCAACCTATTTTAGATCTATTTTAAACGTCTACTTTAGGTCTATAAATCAACCTAAGGGTCTATAAATCAACCTAATTTAGGCGTCTATTTTAGGTCTATATATCAACCTATTTTAGATCTAAAAATCAACCTATTTTAGACGTCTATTTCTGGTCGATAAATCAACCTATTTTAGATCTATAAATAAACCTATTTTAAACGTCTACGTTAGGTCTATAAATCAACCTAAGGGTCTATAAATCAACCTAATCTAGGCGTCTATTTTAGGTCTATATATCAACCTATTTTAGATCTAAAAATCAACCTATTTTAGACGTCTATTTCTGGTCTATTTGAGATCTATAATTAAACCTATTTTAAACGTCTACTTTAGGTCTATAAATCAACCTAAGGGTCTATAAACCAACCTAATTTAGGCGTCTATTTTAGGTCTATATATCAACCTATTTTAGATCTAAAAATCAACCTATTTTAGACGTCTATTTCTGGTCTATTTGAGATCTATAATTAAACCTATTTTAAACGTCTACTTTAGGTCTATAAATCAACCTAAGGGTCTATAAATCAACCTAATTTAGGCGTCTATTTTAGGTCTATATATCAACCTATTTTAGATCTGAAAATCAACCTATTTTAGACGTCTATTTCTGGTCTATTTTAGATCTATAAATAAACCTATTTTAAACGTCTACTTTAGGTCTATAAATCAACCTAAGGGTCTATAAATCAACCTAATTTAGGCGTCTATTTTAGGTCTATATATCAACCTATTTTAGATCTAAAAATCAACCTATTTTAGACGTCTATTTCTGGTCTATAAATCAACCTATTTTAGATCTATTTTAAACGTCTACTTTAGGTCTATAAATCAACCTAAGGGTCTATAAATCAACCTAATTTAGGCGTCTATTTTAGGTCTATATATCAACCTATTTTAGATCTAAAAATCAACCTATTTTAGACGTCTATTTCTGGTCTATAAATCAACCTATTTTAGATCTATTTTAAACGTCTACTTTAGGTCTATAAATCAACCTAAGGGTCTATAAATCAACCTAATTTAGGCGTCTATTTTAGGTCTACATATCAACCTATTTTAGATCTAAAAATCAACCTATTTTAGACGTCTATTTCTGGTCTATTTGTGATCTATAATTAAACCTATTTTAAATGTCTACTTTAGGTCTATAAATCAACCTAAGGGTCTATAAATCAACCTAATTTAGGAGTCTATTTTAGGTCTATATATCAACCTATTTTAGATCTAAAAATCACCTATTTTAGACGTCTATTTCTGGTCTATAAATCAACCTATTTTAGATCTATAAATAAACCTATTTTAAATGTCTACGTTAGGTCTATAAATTAACCTAAGGGTCTATAAATCAACCTAATCTAGGCGTCTATTTTAGGTCTATATATCAACCTATTTTAGATCTAAAAAATCAACCTATTTTAGACGTCTATTTCTGGTCTATAAATCAACCTATTTCAGATCTATAAATAAACCTATTTTAAACGTCTACTTTAGGTCTATAAATCAACCTAAGGGTCTATAAATCAACCTAATTTAGGTGTCTATTTTAGGTCTATATATCAACCTATTTTAGATCTAAAATTCCATCTATTCTAGACGTCTATTTCTGGTTTAAAAATTAACCTATTTTAGACGTCTATTTTTGGTTTAAAAATTAACCTATTTTAGACGTCTATTTTTGGTTTAAAAATCAACCTTTTTTAGACGTCTATTTTTGGTTTAAAAATCAACCTATTTTAGACGTCTATTTTCGGTTTAAAAATCAACCTATTTTAGACGTCTATTTTTTGGTTTAAAAATCAACCTATTTTAGACGTCTATTTTTTGTTTAAAAATCAACCTTTTTTAGACGTCTATTTCTGGTCTATAAATCAACCTATTTTAGATCTATTTTAAACGTCTACTGTAGGTCTATAAATCAACCTAAGGGTCTATAAATCAACCTAATTTAGGCGTCTATTTTAGGTCTATATATCAACCTATTTTAGATCTAAAAATCAACCTATTTTAGACGTCTATTTCTGCTCTATAAATCGTCTATTTTAGGTCTATATATCAACCTATTTTAGATCTAAAAATAAACCTATTTTAGACGTCTATTTCTGGTCTATTTGAGATCTATAATTAAACCTATTTTAAACGTCTACTTTAGGTCTATAAATCAACCTAAGGGTCTATAAATCAACCTAATTTAGGCGTCTATTTTAGGTCTTTATATCAACGTATTTTAGATCTAAAAATCAACCTATTTTAGACGTCTATTTCTGGTCTATTTTAGATCTATAAATAAACCTATTTTAAACGTCTATTTTAGGTCTATATATCAACCTATTTTAGATCTAAAAATCAACCTATTTTAAACGTCTACTTTAGGTCTATAAATCAACCTAAGGGTCTATAAATCAACCTAATTTAGGCGTCTTTTTTAGGTCTATATATCAACCTATTTTAGATCTAAAAATCAACCTATTTTAGACGTCTATTTCTGGTCTATAAATCGTCTATTTTAGGTCTATATATCAACCTATTTTAGATCTAAAAATCAACCTATTTTAAACGTCTACTTTAGGTCTATAAATCAACCTAAGGGTCTATAAACCAATCTAATTTAGGCGTCTATTTTAGGTCTATATATCAACCTATTTTAGATCTAAAAATCAACCTATTTTGGACGTCTATTTCTGGTCTATAAATCAACCTATTTTAGATCTATTTTAAACGTTTACTTTAGGTCTATAAATCAACCTAAGGGTCTATAAATCAACCTAATTTAGGCGTCTATTTTAGGTCTATATATCAACCTATTTTAGATCTAAAAATCAACCTATTTTAGACGTCTATTTCTGGTCTATTTTAGATCTATAAATAAACCTATTTTAAACGTCTACTTTAGGTCTATAAATCAACCTAAGGGTCTATAAATAAACCTAATTTAGGCGTCTATTTTAGGTCTATATATCAACCTATTTTAGATCTAAAAATCAACCTATTTTAGACGTCTATTTCTGGTCTATAAATCGTCTATTTTAGGTCTATATATCAACCTATTTTAGATCTAAAAATCAACCTATTTTAGACGTCTATTTCTGGTCTATTTGAGATCTATAATTAAACCTATTTTAAACGTCTACTTTAGGTCTATAAATAGACCGAAGGGTCTATAAATCAACCTAATTTAGGCGTCTATTTTAGGTCTATATATCAACCTATTTTAGATCTAAAAATCAACCTATTTTAGACGACTATTTCTGGTCTATAAATCAACCTATTTTAGATCTATTTTAAACGTCTACTTTAGGTCTATAAATCAACCTAAGGGTCTATAAATCAACCTAATTTAGGCGTCTATTTTAGGTCTATATATCGACCTATTTTAGATCTAAAAATCAACCTATTTTAGACGTCTATTTCTGGTCTATTTTAGATCTATAAATAAACCTATTTTAAACGTCTACTTTAGGTCTATAAATCATCCTAAGGGTCTATAAATCAACCTAATTTAGGCGTCTATTTTAGGTCTATATATCAACCTATTTTAGATCTAAAAATCAACCTATTTTAGACGTCTATTTCTGGTCTATAAATCAACCTATTTTAGATCTATAAATAAACCTATTTTAAACGTCTACATTAGGTCTATAAATCAACCTAAGGGTCTATAAATCAACCTAATCTAGGAGTCTATTTTAGGTCTATATATCAACCTATTTTAGATCTAAAAATCAACCTATTTTAGACGTCTATTTCTGGTCTATAAATCGTCTATTTTAGGTCTATATATCAACCTATTTTAGATCTAAAAATCAACCTATTTTAGACGTCTATTTCTGGTCTATTTGAGATCTATAATTAAACCTATTTTAAACGTCTACTTAAGGTCTATAAATCAACCTAAGGGTCTATAAATCAACCTAATTTAGGCGTCTATTTTAGGTCTATATATCAACCTATTTTAGATCTAAAAATCAACCTATTTTAGACGTCTATTTTTGGTTTAAAAATCAACCTATTTTAGATCTATTTTAAACGTCTACTTTAGGTCTATAAATCAACCTAAGGGTCTATAAATCAACCTAATTTAGGCGTCTATTTTAGGTCTATATATCAACCTATTTTAGATCTATAAATCAACCTATTTTAGACGTCTATTTCTGGTCTATTTGAGATCTATAATTAAACCTATTTTAAACGTCTACTTTAGGTCTATAAATCAACCTAAGGGTCTATAAATCAACCTTATTTAGGCGTCTATTTTAGGTCTGTATATCAACCTATTTTAGATCTAAAAATCAGCCTATTTTAGACGTCTATTTCTGGTCTATAAATCAACCTATTTTAGATCTATTTTAAACGTCTACTTTAGGTCTATAAATCAACCTAAGGGTCTATAAATCAACCTAATTTAGGCGTCTATTTTAGGTCTATATATCATCCTATTTTAGATCTAAAAAATCAACCTATTTTAGACGTCTATTTCTGGTCTATAAATCAACCTATTTTAGATCTATAAATAAACCTATTTTAAACGTCTACTTTAGGTCTATAAATCAACCTAAGAGTCTATAAATCAACCTAATTTAGGTGTCTATTTTAGGTCTATATATCAACCTATTTTAGATCTAAAAATCAACCTATTTTAGACGTCTATTTCTGGTCTATAAATCGTCTATTTTAGGTCTATATATCAACCTATTTTAGATCTAAAAATCAACCTATTTTAGACGTCTATTTCTGGTCTATTTTAGATCTATAATTAAACCTATTTTAAACGTCTACTTTAGGTCTATAAATCAACCTAAGGGTCTATAAATCAACCTAATTTAGGCGTCTATTTTAGGTCTATATATCGACCTATTTTAGATCTAAAAATCAACCTATTTTAGACGTCTATTTCTGGTCTATAAATCAACCTATTTTAGATCTATTTTAAACGTCTACTTTAGGTCTATAAATCAACCTAAGGGTCTATAAATCAACCTAATTTAGGCGTCTATTTTAGGTCTATATATCAACCTATTTTAGATCTAAAAATCAACCTATTTTAGACGTCTATTTCTGGTCTATTTGAGATCTATAATTAAACCTATTTTAAACGTCTACTTTAGGTCTATAAATCAACCTAAGGGTCTATAAATCAACCTAATTTAGGCGTCTATTTTAAGTCTATATATCAACCTATTTTAGATCAAAAAATCTACCTATTTTAGACGTCTATTTCTGGTCTATAAATCAACCTATTTTAGATCTATAAATAAACCTATTTTAAACGTCTACGTTAGGTCTATAAATCAACCTATTTTAGGTCTATAAATCAACCTATTTTAGATCTATAAATAAACCTATTTTAAACGTCTACTTTAGGTCTATAAATCAACCTAAGGGTCTATAAATCAACCTAATTTAGGCGTCTATTTTAGGTCTATATATCAACCTATTTTAGATCTAAAAATCAACCTATTTTAGACGTCTATTTCTGGTCTATAAATCAACCTATTTTAGATCTATTTTAAACGTCTACTTTAGGTCTATAAATCAACCTAAGGGTCTATAAATCAACCTAATTTAGGCGTCTATTTTAGGTCTATATATCAACCTATTTTAGATCTAAAAATCAACCTATTTTAGACGTCTATTTCTGGTCGATAAATCAACCTATTTTAGATCTATAAATAAACCTATTTTAAACGTCTACGTTAGGTCTATAAATCAACCTAAGGGTCTATAAATCAACCTAATCTAGGCGTCTATTTTAGGTCTATATATCAACCTATTTTAGATCTAAAAATCAACCTATTTTAGACGTTTATTTCTGGTCTATTTGAGATCTATAATTAAACCTATTTTAAACGTCTACTTTAGGTCTATAAATCAACCTAAGGGTCTATAAATCAACCTAATTTAGGCGTCTATTTTAGGTCTATATATCAACCTATTTTAGATCTAAAAATCAACCTATTTTAGACGTCTATTTCTGGTCTATAAATCAACCTATTTTAGATCTATTTTAAACGTCTACTTTAGGTCTATAAATCAACCTAAGGGTCTATAAATCAACCTAATTTAGGCGTCTATTTTAGGTCTATATATCAACCTATTTTAGATCTAAAAATCAACCTATTTTAGACGTCTATTTCTGGTCTATTTTAGATCTATAAATAAACCTATTTTAAACGTCTACTTTAGGTCTATAAATCAACCTAAGGGTCTATAAATCAACCTAATTTAGGCGTCTATTTTAGGTCTATATATCAACCTATTTTAGATCTAAAAATCAACCTATTTTAGACGTCTATTTCTGGTCTATAAATCAACCTATTTTAGATCTATAAATGAACCTATTTTAAACGTCTACGTTAGGTCTATAAATCAACCTAAGGGTCTATAAATCAACCTAATCTAGGCGTCTATTTTAGGTCTATATATCAACCTATTTTAGATCTAAAAAATCAACCTATTTTAGATCTATAAATAAACCTATTTTAAACGTCTACTTTAGGTCTATAAATCAACCTAAGGGTCTATAAATCAACCTAATTTAGGCGTCTATTTTAGGTCTATATATCAACCTATTTTAGATCTAAAAATCAACCTATTTTAGACGTCTATTTCTGGTCTATTTTAGATCTACAAATAAACCTATTTGAAACGTCTACTTTAGGTCTATAAAACAACCTAAGGGTCTATAAATCAACCTAATTTAGAAGTCTATTTTAGGTCTATATATCCACCTATTTTAGATCTAAAAATCAACCTATTTTAGACTTCTGTTTCTGGTCTATTTTAGATCTACAAATAAACCTATTTGAAACGTCTACTTTAGGTCTATAAATCAACCCAAGGGTCTATAAATCAACCTAATTTAGGCGTCTATTTTAGGTCTATATATCAACCTATTTTAGATCTAAAAATCAACCTATTTTAGACGTCTATTTCTGGTCTATTTTAGATCTACAAATAAACCTATTTGAAACGTCTACTTTAGGTCTATAAATCAACCTGTCTATAAATCAACCTAATTTAGGCGTCTATTTTAGGTCTATATATCAACCTATTTTAGATCTAAAAATCAACCTATTTTAGACGTCTATTTCTGGTCTATTTTAGATCTATAAATAAACCTATTTTAAACGTCTACTTTAGGTCTATAAATCAACCTAAGGGTCTATAAATCAACCTAATTTAGGCGTCTATTTTAGGTCTATATATCAACCTATTTTAGATCTAAAAATCAACCTATTTTAGACGTCTATTTCTGCTCTATAAATCGGCTATTTTAGGTCTATATAACCTATTTTAGATCTAAAAATCAACCTATTTTAGACGTCTATTTCTGGTCTATAAATCAACCTATTTTAGATCTATAAATAAACCTATTTTAAACGTCTACTTTAGGTCTATAAATCAACCTAAGGGTCTATAAATCAACCTAATTTAGGCGTCTATTTTAGGTCTATATATCAACCTATTTTAGATCTAAAAATCAACCTATTTTAGACGTCTATTTCTGGTCTATTTTAGATCTACAAATAAACCTATTTGAAACGTCTACTTCAGGTCTATAAAACAACCTAAGGGTCTATAAATCAACCTAATTTAGAAGTCTATTTTAGGTCTATACATCCACCTATTTTAGATCTAAAAATCAACCTATTTTAGACTTCTATTTCTGGTCTATTTTAGATCTAAAAATAAACCTATTTGAAACGTCTACTTTAGGTCTATAAATCAACCTAAGGGTCTATAAATCAACCTAATTTAGGCGTCTATTTTAGGTCTATATATCAACCTATTTTAGATCTAAAAATCAACCTATTTTAGACGTCTATTTCTGGTCTATTTTAGATCTACAAATAAACCTATTTGAAACGTCTACTTTAGGTCTATAAATCAACCTGTCTATAAATCAACCTAATTTAGGCGTCTATTTTAGGTCTATATATCAACCTATTTTAGATCTAAAATTCAACCTATTTTAGACGTCTATTTCTGGTCTATTTTAGATCTATAAATAAACCTATTTTAAACGTCTACTTTAGGTCTATAAATCAACCTAAGGGTCTATAAATCAACCTAATTTAGGCGTCTATTTTAGGTCTATATATCAACCTATTTTAGATCTAAAAATCAACCTATTTTAGACGTCTATCTCTGGTCTATAAATCAACCTATTTTAGCTCTATTTTAAACGTCTACTTTAGGTCTATTTTAGGTCTATATATCAACCTATTTTAGACGTTTATTTCTGGTCTATAAATCAACCTATTTTAGATCTATAAATAAACCTATTTTAAACGTCTACATTAGGTCTATAAATCAACCTAAGGGTCTATAAATCAACCTAATCTAGGCGTCTATTTTAGGTCTATATATCAACCTATTTTAGATCTAAAAAAATCAACCTATTTTAGACGTCTATTTCTGGTCTATAAATCAACCTATTTTAGATCTATAAATAAACCTATTTTAAACGTCTACTTTAGGTCTATAAATCAACCTAAGGGTCTATAAATCAACCTAATTTAGGCGTCTATTTTAGGTCTATATATCAACCTATTTTAGATCTAAAAATCAACCTATTTTAGACGTCTATTTCTGGTCTATAAATCAACCTATTTTAGATCTATTTTAAACGTCTACTTTAGGTCTATAAATCAACCTAAGGGTCTATAAATCAACCTAATTTAGGCGTCTATTTTAGGTCTATATATCAACCTATTTTAGATCTAAAAATCAACCTATTTTAGACGTCTATTTCTGGTCTATAAATCAACCTATTTTAGATCTATTTTAAACGTCTACTTTAGGTCTATAAATCAACCTAAGGGTCTATAAATCAACCTAATTTAGGCGTCTATTTTAGGTCTATATATCAACCTATTTTAGATCTAAAAATCAACCTATTTTAGACGTCTATTTCTGGTCTATTTTAGATCTATAAATAAACCTATTTTAAACGTCTACTTTAGGTCTATAAATCAACCTAAGGGTCTATAAATCAACCTAATTTAGGCGTCTATTTTAGGTCTATATATCAACCTATTTTAGATCTAAAAATCAACCTATTTTAGACGTCTATTTCTGGTCTATAAATCAACCTATTTTAGATCTATAAATAAACCTATTTTAAACGTCTACATTAGGTCTATAAATCAACCTAAGGGTCTATAAATCAACCTAATTTAGGCGTCTATTTTAGGTCTATATATCAACCTATTTTAGATCTAAAAATCAACCTATTTTAGACGTCTATTTCTGGTCTATAAATCAAGCTATTTCAGATCTATAAATAAACCTATTTTAAACGTCTACTTTAGGTCTATAAATCAACCTAAGGGTCTATAAATCAACCTAATTTAGGTGTCTATTTTAGGTCTATATATCAACCTATTTTAGATCTAAAAATCAACCCATTTTAGACGTCTATTTCTGGTTTAAAAATTAACCTATTTTAGACGTCTATTTTTGGTTTAAAAATCAACCTATTTTAGACGTCTATTTTTGGTCTAAAAATCAACCTATTTTAGATGTCTATTTCTGGTTTAAAAATCAACCTATTTTAGACGTCTATTTTTGGTTTAAAAATCAACCTATTTTAGACATCTATTTTTGGTTTAAAAATCAACCTATTTTAGACGTCTATTTTTTGTTTAAAAATCAACCTTTTTTAGACGTCTATTTTTGGTTTAAAATTCAACCTATTTAATACATCTATGTTTGGTTTAAAAATCAACCTTGTTTAGTCAATTTTGGGTTTAAAAATCAACCTTTTTTAAACGTCTATTTTTGGTCTGAAAATCAACTTGATTTTATCTTTATCAGTGGTACAGGAATAACCAATTCACATGTACAAATCAATATGCTTATTAACCCCAAACAACTTCTGTGCATTATTTATACAACTTACGGCTTGTTCAGACTTCAAAAATCCAAAGTATGATCATATTTAATGTTTTTAATTTAGACGTCTAGTAAATTGAGCCAAGATCAAGATTTTGCGAATTAATAAGGGTTGGGAAACTTTGTTGAATGACCCTACCTCGACAGTTTAGTTTTGACTATTTTAGGTCTATAAATCAACCTATTTTAGGTCTATAAATCAACCTATTTTAGATCTATAAATGAACCTATTTTAAACGTCTACTTTAGGTCTATAAATCAACCTAAGGGTCTATAAATCAACCTAATTTAGGCGTCTATTTTAGGTCTATATATCAACCTATTTTAGATCTAAAAATCAACCTATTTTAGACGTCTATTTCTGGTCTATAAATCAACCTATTTTAGATCTATAAATGAACCTATTTTAAACGTCTACGTTAGGTCTATAAATCAACCTAAGGGTCTATAAATCAACCTAATCTAGGCGTCTATTTTAGGTCTATATATCAACCTATTTTAGATCTAAAAAATCAACCTATTTTAGACGTCTATTTCTGGTCTATAAATCAACCTATTTTAGATCTATAAATAAACAAACCTATTTTAAACGTCTACATTAGGTCTATAAATCAACCTAAGGGTCTATAAATCAACCTAATTTAGGCGTCTATTTTAGGTCTATATATCAACCTATTTTAGATCTAAAAATCAACCTATTTTAGACGTCTATTTCTGGTCTATAAATCAACCTATTTTAGATCTATTTTAAACGTCTACTTTAGGTCTATAAATCAACCTAAGGGTCTATAAATCAACCTAATTTAGGCGTCTATTTTAGGTCTATATATCAACCTATTTTAGATCTAAAAATCAACCTATTTTAGACGTCTATTTCTGGTCTATAAATCAACCTATTTTAGATCTATAAATAAACCTATTTTAAACATCTACGTTAGGTTTATAAATCAACCTAAGGGTCTATAAATCAACCTAATCTAGGCGTCTATTTTAGGTCTATATATCAACCTATTTTAGATATAAAAATCAACCTATTTTAGACGTCTATTTCTGGTCTATTTGAGATCTATAATTAAACCTATTTTAAACGTCTACTTTAGGTCTATAAATCAACCTAAGGGTCTATAAATCAACCTAATTTAGGCGTCTATTTTAGGTCTATATATCAACCTATTTTAGATCTAAAAAATCAACCTATTTTAGACGTCTATTTCTGGTCTATAAATCAACCTATTTTAGATCTATAAATAAACCTATTTTAAACGTCTACTTTAAGTCTATAAATCAACCTAAGGGTCTATAAATCAACCTAATTTAGGTGTCTATTTTAGGTCTATATATCAACCTATTTTAGATCTAAAAATCAACCTATTTTAGACGTCTATTTCTGGTCTATTTTAAATCTATAAATAAACCTATTTTAAACGTCTAGTAAATTGAACCAAGATCAAGATTTTGCAAATTAATAAGGGTTGGGAAACTTTGTTGAATGACCCTACCTCGACAGTTTAGTTTTGACTATTTTAGGTTTATAAATCAACTTATTTTAGGTCTATAAATCAACCTATTATAGATCTATGAATAAACCTATTTTAAACGTCTACTTTAGGTCTATAAATCAACCTAAGGGTCTATAAATCAACCTAATTTAGGCGTCCATTTTAGGTCTATATATCAACCTATTTTAGATCTAAAAATCAACCTATTTTAAACGTCTACTTTAGGTCTATAAATCAACCTAAGGGTCTATAAATCAACCTAATTTAGGCGTCTATTTTAAGTCTATATATCAACCTATTTTAGATCAAAAAATCAACCTATTTTAAACGTCTACTTTAGGTCTATAAATCAACCTAAGGGTCTATAAATCAACCTAATTTAGGCGTCTATTTTAAGTCTATATATCAACCTATTTTAGATCAAAAAATCTACCTATTTTAGACGTCTATTTCTGGTCTATAAATCAACCTATTTTAGATCTATAAATAAACCTATTTTAAACGTCTACGTTAGGTCTATAAATCAACCTATTTTAGGTCTATAAATCAACCTATTTTAGATCTATAAATAAACCTATTTTAAACGTCTACTTTAGGTCTATAAATCAACCTAAGGGTCTATAAATCAACCTAATTTAGGCGTCTATTTTAGGTCTATATATCAACTTATTTTAGATCTAAAAATCAACCTATTTTAGACGTCTATTTCTGGTCTATAAATCAACCTATTTTAGATCTATTTTAAACGTCTACTTTAGGTCTATAAATCAACCTAAGGGTCTATAAATCAACCTAATTTAGGCGTCTATTTTAGGTCTATATATCAACCTATTTTAGATCTAAAAATCAACCTATTTTAGACGTCTATTTCTGGTCTATTTGAGATCTATAATTAAACCTATTTTACACGTCTACTTTAGGTCTATAAATCAACCTAAGGGTCTATAAATCAACCTTTTTTAGGCGTCTATTTTAGGTCTATATATCAACCTATTTTAGATCTAAAAATCAACCTATTTTAGACGTCTATTTCTGGTCTATAAATCAACCTATTTTACATCTATTTTAAACGTCTACTTTAGGTCTATAAATCAACCTAAGGGTGTATAAATCAACCTAATTTAGGCGTCTATTTTAGGTCTATATATCAACCTATTTTAGATCTAAAAATCATCCTATTTTAGACGTCTATTTCTGGTCTATAAATCAACCTATTTTAGATCTATAAATAAACCTATTTTAAACGTCTACGTTAGGTCTATAAATCAACCTAAGGGTCTATAAATCAACCTAATATAGGCGTCTATTTTAGGTCTATATATCAAGCTATTTTAAATCTAAAAAATCAACCTATTTTAGACGTCTATTTCTGGTCTATAAATCAACCTATTTTAGATCTATAAATAAACCTATTTTAAACGTCTATTATAGGTCTATAAATCAACCTAAGGGTCTATAAATCAACCTAATTTAGGCGTCTATTTTAGGTCTATATATCAACCTATTTTATATCTAAAAATCAACCTATTTTAGACGTCTATTTCTGGTCTATAAATCAACCTATTTTAGGTCTATATATCAACCTATTTTAGATCTAAAAATCAACCTATTTCAGACGTCTATTTCTGGTCTATTTTAGATCTATAATTAAACCTATTTTAAACGTCTACTTTAGGTCTATAAATCAACCTAAGGGTCTATAAATCAACCTAATTTAGGCGTCTATTTTAGGTCTATATATCAACCTATTTTAGATCTAAAAATCAACCTATTTTAGACGTCTATTTCTGGTCTATAAATCAACCTATTTTAGATCTATTTTAAACGTCTACGTTAGGTCTATAAATCAACCTAAGGGTCTATAAATCAACCTAATCTAGGCGTCTATTTTAGGTCTATATATCAACCTATTTTAGATCTAAAAAATCAACCTATTTTAGACGTCTATTTCTGGTCTATAAATCAACCTATTTTAGATCTATAAATAAACCTATTTTGAACGTCTACTTTAGGTCTATAAATCAACCTAAGGGTCTATAAATCAACCTAATTTAGGTGTCTATTTTAGGTCTATATATCAACCTATTTTAGATCTAAAAATCAATCTATTCTAGACGTCTATTTCTGGTTTAAAAATTAACCTATTTTAGACGTCTATTTTTGGTTTAAAAATCAACCTATTTTAGACGTCTATTTTTGGTTTAAAAATCAACCTTTTTTAGACGTCTATTTTTGGTCTAAAAATCAACCTATTTTAGGTTAAAAATAAACCTTTTTTAGACGTCTATTTTTGTTTTAAAAATCAACCTATTTTAGACGTCTATTTTTGGTTTAAAAATCAACCTATTTTAGACGTCTATTTCTTGTCTATAAATCAACCTATTTTAGATCTATTTTAAACGTCTACTTTAGGTCTATAAATCAACCTAAGGGTCTATAAATCAACCTAACTTAGGTGTCTATTTTAGGTCTATATATCAACCTATTTTAGATCTAAAAATCAACCTATTTTAGACGTCTATTTCTGGTCTATAAATCAACCTATTTTAGATCTATTTTAAACGTCTACTTTAGGTCTATAAATCAACCTAAGGGTCTATAAATCAACCTAATTTAGGCGTCTATTTTAGGTCTATATATCAACCTATTTTAGATCTAAAAATCAACCTATTTTAGACGTCTATTTCTGGTCTATAAATCAACCTATTTTAGATCTATAAATAAACCTATTTTAAACCTCTACGTTAGGTCTATAAATCAACCTAAGGGTCTATAAATCAACCTAATCTAGGCGTCTATTTTAGGTCTATATATCAACCTATTTTAGATCTAAAAAATCAACCTATTTTAGACGTCTATTTCTGGTCTATAAATCGTCTATTTTAGGTCTATATATCAACCTATTTTAGATCTAAAAATAAACCTATTTTAGACGTCTATTTCTGGTCTATTTGAGATTTATAATTAAACCTATTTTAAACGTCTACTTTAGGTCTATAAATCAACCTAAGGGTCTATAAATCAACCTAATTTAGGCGTCTATTTTAGGTCTATATATCAACCTATTTTAGATCTAAAAATCAACCTATTTTAGACGTCTATTTCTGGTCTATAAATCAACCTATTTTAGGTCTATATATCAACCTATTTTAGATCTAAAAATCAACCTATTTCAGACGTCTATTTCTGGTCTATTTTAGATCTATAATTAAACCTATTTTAAACGTCTACTTTAGGTCTATAAATCAACCTAAGGGTCTATAAATCAACCTAATTTAGGCGTCTATTTTAGGTCTATATATCAACCTATTTTAGATCTAAAAATCAACCTATTTTAGACGTCTATTTCTGGTCTATTAATCAACCTATTTTAGATCTATAAATAAACCTATTTTAAACGTCTACGTTAGGTCTATAAATCAACCCAAGGGTCTATAAATCAACCTAATCTAGGGGTCTATTTTAGGTCTATATATCAACCTATTTTAGATCTAAAAAAATCAACCTATTTTAGACGTATATTTCTGGTCTATAAATCAACCTATTTTAGATCTATAAATAAACCTATTTTAAACGTCTACTTTAGGTCTATAAATCAACCTAAGGGTCTATAAATCAACCTAATTTAGGTGTCCATTTTAGGTCTATATATCAACCTATTTTAGATCTAAAAATCAACCTATTTTAGACGTCTATTTCTGGTTTAAAAATCAACCTATTTTAGACGTCTAGATTTGGTTTAAAAATCAACCTATTTTAGACGTCTATTTTTGGTTAAAAAAAAATCAACCTATTTTAGACGTCTATTTTTGGTTTAAAAATCAACCTTTTTCAGACGTCTATTTTTGGTTTAAAAATCAACCTTTTTCAGACGTCTATTTTTGGTCTATAAATCAACCTATTTTAGATCTATTTTAAACGTCTACTTTAGGTCTATAAATCAACCTAATTTAGGCGTCTATTTTAGGTCTATATATCAACCTATTTTAGATCTAAAAATCAACCTATTTTAGACGTCTATTTCTGGTTTATAAATCGTCTATTTTAGGTCTATATATCAACCTATTTTAGATCTAAAAATAAACCTATTTTAAACGTCTACTTTAGGTCTATAAATCAACCTAAGGGTCTATAATTCAACCTAATTTAGGCGTCTATTTTAGGTCTATATATCAACCTATTTTAGATCTAAAAATCAACCTATTTTAGACGTCTATTTCTGGTCTATAAATCGTCTATTTTAGGTCTATATATCAACCTATTTTAGATCTAAAAATAAACCTATTTTAAACGTCTACTTTAGGTCTATAAATCAACCTAAGGGTCTATAAATCAACCTAATTTAGGCGTCTATTTTAGGTCTATATATCAACCTATTTTAGATCTAAAAATCAACCTATTTTAGACGTCTATTTCTGGTCTATAAATCGTCTATTTTAGGTCTATATATCAACCTATTTTAGATCTAAAAATCAACCTATTTTAGACGTCTATTTCTGGTCTATTTGAGATCTATAATTAAACCTATTTTAAACGTCTACTTTAGGTCTATAAATCAACCTAAGGGTCTATAAATCAACCTAATTTAGGCGTCTATTTTAGGTCTATATATCAACCTATTTTAGATCTAAAAATCAACCTATTTTAGACGTCTATTTCTGGTCTATAAATCAACCTATTTTAGATCTATAAATAAACCTATTTTAAACGTCTACTTTAGGTCTATAAATCAACCTAAGGGTCTATAAATCAACCTAATTTAGGCGTCTATTTTAGGTCTATATATCAACCTATTTTAGATCTAAAAATCAACCTATTTTAGACGTCTATTTCTGGTCTATAAATCAACCTATTTTAGATCTATTTTAAACGTCTACTTTAGGTCCATAAATCAACCTAAGGGTCTATAAATCAACCTAATTTAGGCGTCTATTTTACGTCTATATATCAACCTATTTTAGATCTAAAAATCAACCTATTTTAGACGTCTATTTCTGGTCTATTTTAGATATATAATTAAACCTATTTTAAACGTCTACTTTAGGTCTATAAATCAACCTAAGGGTCTATAAATCAACCTAATTTAGGCGTCTATTTTAGGTCTATATATCAACCTATTTTACATCTAAAAATCAACCTATTTTAGACGTCTATTTCTGGTCTATTAATCAACCTATTTTAGATCTATAAATAAACCTATTTTAAACGTCTACGTTAGGTCTATAAATCAACCTAAGGGTCTATAAATCAACCTAATATAGGCGTCTATTTTAGGTCTATATATCAACCTATTTTAAATCTATAAAATCAACCTATTTTAGATCTATAAATAAACCTATTTTAAACGTCTACTTTAGGTCTATAAATCAACCTAAGGGTCTATAAATCAACCTAATTTAGGTGTCCATTTTAGGTCTATATATCAACCTATTTTAGATCTAAAAATCAACCTATTTTAGACGTCTATTTCTGGTCTATTTTAGATCTATAATTAAACCTATTTTAAACGTCTACTTTAGGTCTATTAATCAACCTAAGGGTCTATGAATCAACCTAATTTAGGCGTCTATTTTAGGTCTATATATCAACCTATTTTAGATCTAAAAATCAACCTATTTTAGACGTCTATTTCTGGTCTATAAATCAACCTATTTTAGATCTATTTTAAACGTCTACTTTAGGTCTATAAATCAACCTAAGGGTCTATAAATCAACCTAATTTAGGCGTCTATTTTAGGTCTATATATCAACCTATTTTAGATCTGAAAATCAACCTATTTTAGACGTCTATTTCTGGTCTATTTTAGATCTATAAATAAACCTATTTTAAACGTCTACTTTAGGTCTATAAATCAACCTAAGGGTCTATAAATCAACCTAATTTAGGCGTCTATTTTAGGTCTATATATCAACCTATTTTAGACGTCTATTTCTGGTCTATAAATCAACCTATTTTAGATCTATTTTAAACGTCTACTTTAGGTCTATAAATCAACCTAAGGGTCTATAAATCAACCTAATTTAGGCGTCTATTTCTGGTCTATAAATCAACCTATTTTAGATCTATTTTAAACGTCTACTTTAGGTCTATAAATCAACCTAAGGGTCTATAAATCAACCTAATTTAGGCGTCTATTTTAGGTCTATATATCAACCTATTTTAGATCTGAAAATCAACCTATTTTAGACGTCTATTTCTGGTCTATAAATCAACCTATTTTAGATCTATTTTAAACGTCTACTTTAGGTCTATAAATCAACCTAATTTAGGCGTCTATTTTAGGTCTATATATCAACCTATTTTAGATCTAAAAATCAACCTATATTAGACGTCTATTTCTGGTCTATAAATCGTCTATTTTAGGTCTATATATCAACCTATTTTAGATCTAAAAATCAACCTATTTTAAACGTCTACTTTAGGCCTATAAATCAACCTAAGGGTCTATAAATCAACCTAATTTAGGCATGTATTTTAGGTCTATATATCAACCTATTTTAGATCTAAAAATCAACCTATTTTAGACGTCTATTTCTGGTCTATAGATCGTCTATTTTAGGTCTATATATCAACCTATTTTAGATTTAAAAATCAACCTATTTTAGACGTCTATTTCTGGTCTATTTGAGATCTATAATTAAAGCTATTTTAAACGTCTACTTTAGGTCTATAAATCAACCTAACTTAGGCGTCTATTTTAGGTCTATATATCAACCTATTTTAGATCTAAAAATCAACCTATTTTAGACGTCTATTTCTGGTCTATAAATCAACCTATTTTAGATCTATTTTAAACGTCTACTTTAGGTCTATACATCAACCTAAGGGTCTATAAATCAACCTAATTTAGGCGTCTATTTTAGGTCTATATATCAACCTATTTTAGATCTAAAAATCAACCTATTTTAGACATCTATTTCTGGTCTATAAATCAACCTATTTTAGATCTATAAATAAACCTATTTTAAACGTCTACGTTAGGTCTATAAATCAACCTAAGGGTCTATAAATCAACCTAATCTAGGCGTCTATTTTAGGTCTATATATCAACCTATTTTAGATCTAAAAAATCAACCTATTTTAGACGTCTATTTCTGGTCTATAAATCGTCTATTTTAGGTCTATATATCAACCTATTTTAGATCTAAAAATAAACCTATTTTAGACATCTATTTGAGATCTATAATTAAACCTATTTTAAACGTCTACTTTAGGTCTATAAATCAACCTAAGGGTCTATAAATCAACCTAATTTAGGCGTCTATTTTAGGTCTATATATCAACCTATTTTAGATCTAAAAATCAACCTATTTTAGACGTCTATTTCTGGTCTATAAATCAACCTATTTTAGATCTATTTTAAACGTCTACTTTAGGTCTATAAATCAACCTAATTTAGGCGTCTATTTCAGGTCTATATATCAACCTATTTTAGATCTAAAAATCAACCTATTTTAGACGTCTATTTCTGGTTTATAAATCGTCTATTTTAGGTCTATATATCAACCTATTTTAGATCTAAAAATAAACCTATTTTAAACGTCTACTTTAGGTCTGTAAATCAACCTAAGGGTCTATAATTCAACCTAATTTAGGCGTCTATTTTAGGTCTATATATCAACCTATTTTAGATCTAAAAATCAACCTATTTTAGATGTCTATTTCTGGTCTATAAATCGTCTATTTTAGGTCTATATATCAACCTATTTTAGATCTAAAAATAAACCTATTTTAAACGTCTACTTTAGGTCTATAAATCAACCTAAGGGTCTATAAATCAACCTAATTGAGGCGTCTATTTTAGGTCTATATATCAACCTATTTTAGATCTAAAAATCAACCTATTTTAGACGTCTATTTCTGGTCTATAAATCGTCTATTTTAGGTCTATATATCAACCTATTTTAGATCTAAAAATCAACCTATTTTAGACGTCTATTTCTGGTCTATTTGAGATCTATAATTAAACCTATTTTAAACGTCTACTTTAGGTCTATAAATCAACCTAAGGGTCTATAAATCAACCTAATTTAGGCGTCTATTTTAGGTCTATATATCAACCTATTTTAGATCTAAAAATCAACCTATTTTAGACGTCTATTTCTGGTCTACCCCTCCATGAGTCGTCACCTTATCGTGGTGGAGGGGTTTGCGTGCCCCTATGATCCTAGGGGCCATGTTGTCTGGGGCTTCATGCTCCTGGTAGGGTCACCCATGGCAAACGGGTCCTAGGTGAGGGGCCAGACAAAGCACGGCTCAAAAAGCCCCTTATGATGAAGAAGAGATATGGAAACAGATTTCCCTCGCCCGGACGCGGGTCACCGGGGCCCCCCTCTGGAGCCAGGCCTGGAGGCGGGGCTCGAAGGCGAGCGTCTGGTGGCCGGGCCTGCGCCCATGGGGCCCGGCCGGGCAAAGCCCGAAAAGGAAATGTGGGTCCCCCTTCCCATGGGCTCACCACCTGTGGGAGGGGCCAAAGGGGTCGGGTGCAGTGCGAGCTGGGCGGCGGCCAAAGGCAGGGACCTTGGCGGTCTGATCCCCGGCTGCAGAAGCTGGCTCTTGGGACATGGAATGTCACCTCTCTGGCTGGAAAGGAGCCCGAGCTGGTGTGCGAGGCAGAAAAGTTCCGACTAGATATAGTCGGACTTGCCTCCACGCACAGTTTGGGTTCCGGTTCAAGCCCTCTCGAGAGGGGCTGGACTCTCTTCCACTCTGGAGTTGCCCACGGTGAGAGGCGTCGAGCAGGTGTGGGTATACTTATTGCCCCCCGGCTGGGCGCCTGCACATTGGGGTTCACCCCGGTGAACGAGAGGGTAGCCTCCCTCCGCCTTCGGGTGGGGGGACGGGTCCTGACTGTTGTTTGTGTCTATGCACCAAACGGCAGTTCAGAGTACCCACCCTTTTTGGAGTCCCTGGAGGAGGTGCTGGAGAGCGCTCCTTCTGGCGACTCCATCGTTCTACTGGGTGACTTCAATGCTCACGTGGGCAATGACAGTGAGACCTGGAAGGGCGTGATTGGGAGGAACGGCCCCCCCCGATCTGAACCCGAGCGGTGTTCTATTATTGGAATTCTGTGCTCGACACGGATTTTCTATAATGAACACCATGTTCAAACATAAGGGTGTCCATGTGTGCACTTGGCACCAGGACACCCTAGGCCGCAGTTCGATGATCGACTTTGTAGTCGTGTCATCGGATTTGCGGCCGCATGTTTTGGACACTCGGGCGAAGAGAGGGGCGGAGCTGTCAACTGATCACCACCTGGTGGTGGGTTGGCTCCGATGGTGGGGGAAGATGCCGGTCCGACCTGGCAGACCCAAACGTTCTGTGAGGGTCTGCTGGGAACGTCTGGCGGAATCCCCTGTCAGGAAGAGCTTCAACTCCCACCTCCGGCAGAACTTTTCCCAGGTCCCGGGGGAGGCGGGGGACATTGAGTCCGAGTGGACCTTGTTCCGCGCCTCCATTGTTGAGGCGGCCGACCGGAGCTGCGGCCGTAAGGTCATTGGTGCCTGTCGTGGCGCCAATCCCCGAACCCGCTGGTGGACACCGGCGGTAAGGGATGCCGTCAAGCTGAAGAAGGAGTCCTATCGGGCCGTTTTGGCCTGCGGGACTCCCGAGGCAGCTGACAGGTACCGGATGGCCAAGCGGAACGCGGCTTCGGCGGTTGCTGAGGCAAAAACCCGGGCGTGGGAGGAGTTTGGCGAGGCCATGGAGAATGACTTCCGGACGGCTTCGAGGAAATTCTGGTCCACCATCCGGCGTCTCAGGAGGGGGAAGCAGTGCAACGTCAACACTGTTTACAGTGGAGATGGCGTCCTGCTGACCTCGACTAGGGACGTCGTGTGTCGGTGGGGAGAATACTTCGAAGACCTCCTCAATTCCACCGACACGCCTTCCATTGTGGAGGCAGGGCCTGGGGACTCTGAGGCGGACTCTCCAATCTCTGGGGTTGAAGTCACTGAGGTAGTTAAAAAACTCCTCGGTGGCAAGGCCCCGGGGGTGGATGAGATCCGCCCGGATTTCTTAAGGGCTCTGGATGTTGTGGGGCTGTCATGGCTGACACGTCTCTACAGCATCGCGTGGACATCGGGGACAGTGCCTCTGGATTGGCAGACTGGGGTGGTGGTTCCCCTCTTTAAGAAGGGGGACCGGAGGGTGTGTTCCAATTACAGGGGAATTACACTCCTCAGCCTCCCTGGGAAGGTCTATTCAGGGGTGCTGGAGAGGAGGGTCCGTCGGGAGGTCGAACCTCGGATTCAGGAGGAACAGTGTGGCTTTCGTCCTGGCCGTGGAACAGTGGACCAGCTCTTCACCCTCAGCAGGATCCTCGAGGGTGCATGGGAGTTCGCCCAACCAGTCCACATGTGTTTTGTGGACTTGGAGAAGGCGTTCGACCGTGTCCCTCGGGAGGTTCTCTGGGGGGTGCTTCGGGAGTACGGGGTACCGAGCCAACTGATAAGGGCGGTTCGGTCCCTGTATCATCGATGCCAGAGTTTGGTCCGCATTTCCGGCAGTAAGTCGGATTCGTTCTCAGTGAGGGTTGGACTCCGCCAAGGCTGCCCTTTGTCACCGATTCTGTTCATAGTTTTTATGGACAGAATTTCTAGGCGCAGCCGAGGCGTTGAGGGTGTCCGGTTTGGGGACCTCAGCATCGCGTCTCTGCTTTTTGCAGACGACGTGGTGCTGTTGGCTTCTTCAGGCCGTGATCTCCAGCTCTCACTGGAGCGGTTCGCAGCCGAGTGTGAAGCGGTCGGGATGAGGGTCAGCACCTCCAAATCCGAGTCCATGGTCCTCGATCGGAAAAGGGTGGAATGCCCTCTCCGGATCGGGGATGAGATCCTGCCCCAAGTGGAGGAGTTTAAGTATCTTGGGGTCTTGTTCACGAGTGAGGGGAGGATGGAGCGCGAGATCGACAGGCGGATCGGTGCAGCGTCGGCAGTAATGCGGACTTTGTACCGGTCCGTCGTGGTAAAGAGAGAGCTGAGCCAAAAGGCAAAGCTCTCAATTTACCGGTCGATTTACGCTCCTACCCTCACCTATGGTCACGAGCTATGGGTCGTGACCGAAAGAACGAGATCCCGGATACAAGCGGCCGAAATGAGTTTTCTCCGCAGGATGTCCGGGCTCTCCCTTAGAGATAGGGTGAGAAGTTCGGTCATCCGGGAGAGACTCGGAGTAGAGCCGCTGCTCCTCCACGTAGAGAGGAGCCAGATGAGGTGGCTCGGGCATATCATCAGGATGCCTCCTGGACGCCTCCCTGGGGAGGTGTTCCGGGCATGTCCCACCGGTAGGAGACCCCGGGGACGACCCAGGACGCGCTGGAGAGACTATGTCTCTCAGCTGGCCTGGGAACGCCTTGGGATCCCCCGGGATGAGCTAGATGAAGTGGCTGGGGAGAGGGAAGTCTGGGAGTCCCTCCTGAAGCTGCTGCCCCCGCGACCCGACCCCGGATAAGCGGAAGAAGATGGATGGATGGATGGATTTCTGGTCTATTTTAGATCTATAAATAAACCTATTTTAAACGTCTACTTTAGGTCTATAAATCAACCTAAGGGTCTATAAATCAACCTAATTTAGGCGTCTATTTTAGGTCTATATATCAACCTATTTTAGATCTAAAAATCAACCTATTTTAGACGTCTATTTCTGGTCTATAAATCGTCTATTTTAGGTCTATATATCAACCTATTTTAGATCTAAAAATAAACCTATTTTAAACGTCTACTTTAGGTCTATAAATCAACCTAATGGTCTATAAATCAACCTAATTTAGGCGTCTATTTTAGGTCTATATATCAACCTATTTTAGATCTAAAAATAAACCTATTTTAGATCTATAAATAAACCTATTTTAAACGTCTACGTTAGGTCTATAAATCAACCTAAGGGTCTATAAATCAACCTAATCTAGGGGTCTATTTTAGGTCTATATATCAACCTATTTTAGATCTAAAAAATCAACCTATTTTAGACGTCTATTTCTGGTCTATAAATCGTCTATTTTAGGTCTATATATCAACCTATTTTAGATCTAAAAATAAACCTATTTTAGACGTCTATTTCTGGTCTATTTGAGATCTATAATTAAACCTATTTTAAACGTCTACTTTAGGTCTATAAATCAACCTAAGGGTCTATAAATCAACCTAATTTAGGCGTCTATTTTAGGTCTATATATCAACCTATTTTAGATCTAAAAATCAACCTATTTTAGACGTCTATTTCTGGTCTATAAATCAACCTATTTTAGATCTATTTTAAACGTCTACTTTAGGTCTATAAATCAACCTAATTTAGGCGTCTATTTTAGGTCTATATATCAACCTATTTTAGATCTAAAAATCAACCTATTTTAGACGTCTATTTCTGGTTTATAAATCGTCTATTTTAGGTCTATATATCAACCTATTTTAGATCTAAAAATAAACCTATTTTAAACGTCTACTTTAGGTCTATAAATCAACCTAAGGGTCTATAAATCAACCTAATTTAGGCGTCTATTTTAGGTCTATATATCAACCTATTTTAGATCTAAAAATCAACCTATTTTAGACGTCTATTTCTGGTTTATAAATCGTCTATTTTAGGTCTATATATCAACCTATTTTAGATCTAAAAATAAACCTATTTTAAACGTCTACTTTAGGTCTATAAATCAACCTAAGGGTCTATAAATCAACCTAATTTAGGCGTCTATTTTAGGTCTATATATCAACCTATTTTAGATCTAAAAATCAACCTATTTTAGACGTCTATTTCTGGTCTATAAATCAACCTATTTTAGATCTATTTTAAACGTCTACTTTAGGTCTATAAATCAACCTAAGGGTCTATAAATCAACCTAATTTAGGCGTCTATTTTAGGTCTATATATCGACCTATTTTAGATCTAAAAATCAACCTATTTTAGACGTCTATTTCTGGTCTATAAATCGTCTATTTTAGGTCTATATATCAACCTATTTTAGATCTAAAAATCAACCTATTTTAGACGTCTATTTCTGGTCTATAAATCAACCTATTTTAGATCTATTTTAAACGTCTACTTTAGGTCTATAAATCAACCTAATTTAGGCGTTTATTTTAGGTCTATATATCAACCTATTTTAGATCTAAAAATCAACCTATTATAGACGTCTATTTCTGGTCTATAAATCAACCTATTTTAGATCTATAAATAAACCTATTTTAAACGTCTACGTTAGGTCTATAAATCAACCTAAGGGTCTATAAATCAACCTAATCTAGGCGTCTATTTTAGGTCTATATATCAACCTATTTTAGATCTAAAAAATCAACCTATTTTAGACGTCTATTTCTGGTCTATAAATCGTCTATTTTAGGTCTATATATCAACCTATTTTAGATTTAAAAATAAACCTATTTTAGACGTCTATTTCTGGTCTATTTGAGATCTATAATTAAACCTATTTTAAACGTCTACTTTAGGTCTATAAATCAACCTAAGGGTCTATAAATCAACCTAACTTAGGCGTCTATTTTAGGTCTATATATCAACCTATTTTAGATCTGAAAATCAACCTATTTTAGACGTCTATTTCTGGTCTATAAATCAACCTATTTTAGATCTATTTTAAACGTCTACTTTAGGTCTATAAATCAACCTAAGGGTCTATAAATCAACCTAATTTAGGCGTTTATTTTAGGTCTATATATCAACCTATTTTAGATCTAAAAATCAACCTATTATAGACGTCTATTTCTGGTCTATAAATCAACCTATTTTAGATCTATAAATAAACCTATTTTAAACGTCTACGTTAGGTCTATAAATCAACCTAAGGGTCTATAAATCAACCTAATTTAGGTGTCCATTTTAGGTCTATATATCAACCTATTTTAGATATAAAAATCAACCTATTTTAGACGTCTATTTCTGGTTTAAAAATCAACCTATTTTAGACGTCTAGATTTGGTTTAAAAATCAACCTATTTTAGACGTCTATTTTTGGTTAAAAAAAAATCAACCTATTTTAGACGTCTATTTTTGGTTTAAAAATCAACCTTTTTCAGACGTCTATTTTTGGTTTAAAAATCAACCTTTTTCAGACGTCTATTTTTGGTCTATAAATCAACCTATTTTAGATCTATTTTAAACGTCTACTTTAGGTCTATAAATCAACCTAATTTAGGCGTCTATTTTAGGTCTATTTATCAACCTATTTTAGATCTAAAAATCAACCTATTTTAGACGTCTATTTCTGGTTTATAAATCGTCTATTTTAGGTCTATATATCAACCTATTTTAGATCTAAAAATAAACCTATTTTAAACGTCTACTTTAGGTCTATAAATCAACCTAAGGGTCTATAATTCAACCTAATTTAGGCGTCTATTTTAGGTCTATATATCAACCTATTTTAGATCTAAAAATCAACCTATTTTAGACGTCTATTTCTGGTCTATAAATCGTCTATTTTAGGTCTATATATCAACCTATTTTAGATCTAAAAATAAACCTATTTTAAACGTCTACTTTAGGTCTATAAATCAACCTAAGGGTCTATAAATCAACCTAATTTAGGCGTCTATTTTAGGTCTATATATCAACCTATTTTAGATCTAAAAATCAACCTATTTTAGACGTCTGTTTCTGGTCTATAAATCGTCTATTTTAGGTCTATATATCAACCTATTTTAGATCTAAAAATCAACCTATTTTAGACGTCTATTTCTGGTCTATTTGAGATCTATAATTAAACCTATTTTAAATGTCTACTTTAGGTCTATAAATCAACCTAAGGGTCTATAAATCAACCTAATTTAGGCGTCTATTTTAGGTCTATATATCAACCTATTTTAGATCTAAAAATCAACCTATTTTAGACGTCTATTTCTGGTCTATAAATCAACCTATTTTAGATCTATAAATAAACCTATTTTAAACGTCTACTTTAGGTCTATAAATCAACCTAAGGGTCTATAAATCAACCTAATTTAGGCGTCTATTTTAGGTCTATATATCAACCTATTTTAGATCTAAAAATCAACCTATTTTAGACGTCTATTTCTGGTCTATAAATCAACCTATTTTAGATCTATTTTAAACGTCTACTTTAGGTCTATAAATCAACCTAAGGGTCTATAAATCAACCTAATTTAGGCGTCTATTTTACGTCTATATATCAACCTATTTTAGATCTAAAAATCAACCTATTTTAGACGTCTATTTCTGGTCTATTTTAGATCTATAATTAAACCTATTTTAAACGTCTACTTTAGGTCTATAAATGAACCTAAGGGTCTATAAATCAACCTAATTTAGGCGTCTATTTTAGGTCTATATATCAACCTATTTTAGATCTAAAAATCAACCTATTTTAGACGTCTATTTCTGGTCTATTAATCAACCTATTTTAGATCTATAAATAAACCTATTTTAAACGTCTACGTTAGGTCTATAAATCAACCCAATCTAGGGGTCTATTTTAGGTCTATATATCAACCTATTTTAGATCTAAAAAAATCAACCTATTTTAGACGTGTATTTCTGGTCTATAAATCAACCTATTTTAGATCTATAAATAAACCTATTTTAAACGTCTACTTTAGGTCTATAAATCAACCTAAGGGTCTATAAATCAACCTAATTTAGGTGTCCATTTTAGGTCTATATATCAACCTATTTTAGATCTAAAAATCAACCTATTTTAGACGTCTATTTCTGGTTTAAAAATCAACCTATTTTAGACGTCTAGATTTGGTTTAAAAATCAACCTATTTTAGACGTCTATTTTTGGTTTAAAAATCAACCTTTTTTAGACGTCTATTTTTGGTTTTAAAATCAACCTTTTTTAGACGTCTATTTTTGGTTTAAAAATCAACCTTTTTCAGACGTCTATTTTTGGTTTAAAAATCAACCTATTTTAGACGTCTATTTTTGGTCTATAAATCAACCTATTTTAGATCTATTTTAAACGTCTACTTTAGGTCTATAAATCAACCTAATTTAGGCGTCTATTTTAGGTCTATATATCAACCTATTTTAGATCTAAAAATCAACCTATTTTAGACGTCTAATTCTGGTTTATAAATCGTCTATTTTAGGTCTATATATCAACCTATTTTAGATCTAAAAATAAACCTATTTTAAACGTCTACTTTAGGTCTATAAATCAACCTAAGGGTCTATAATTCAACCTAATTTAGGCGTCTATTTTAGGTCTATATATCAACCTATTTTAGATCTAAAAATCAACCTATTTTAGACGTCTATTTCTGGTCTATAAATCGTCTATTTTAGGTCTATATATCAACCTATTTTAGATCTAAAAATAAACCTATTTTAAACGTCTACTTTAGGTCTATAAATCAACCTAAGGGTCTATAAATCAACCTAATTTAGGCGTCTATTTTAGGTCTATATATCAACCTATTTTAGATCTAAAAATCAACCTATTTTAGACGTCTATTTCTGGTCTATAAATCGTCTATTTTAGGTCTATATATCAACCTATTTTAGATCTAAAAATCAACCTATTTTAGACGTCTATTTCTGGTCTATTTGAGATCTATAATTAAACCTATTTTAAACGTCTACTTTAGGTCTATAAATCAACCTAAGGGTCTATAAATCAACCTAATTTAGGCGTCTATTTTAGGTCTATATACCAACCTATTTTAGATCTAAAAATCAACCTATTTTAGACGTCTATTTCTGGTCTATAAATCAACCTATTTTAGATCTATAAATAAACCTATTTTAAACGTCTACTTTAGGTCTATAAATCAACCTAAGGGTCTATAAATCAACCTAATTTAGGCGTCTATTTTAGGTCTATATATCAACCTATTTTAGATCTAAAAATCAACCTATTTTAGACGTCTATTTCTGGTCTATAAATCAACCTATTTTAGATATATTTTAAACGTCTACTTTAGGTCCATAAATCAACCTAAGGGTCTATAAATCAACCTAATTTAGGCGTCTATTTTACGTCTATATATCAACCTATTTTAGATCTAAAAATCAACCTATTTTAGACGTCTATTTCTGGTCTATTTTAGATCTATAATTAAACCTATTTTAAACGTCTACTTTAGGTCTATAAATCAACCTAAGGGTCTATAAATCAACCTAATTTAGGCGTCTATTTTAGGTCTATATATCAACCTATTTTAGATCTAAAAATCAACCTATTTTAGACGTCTATTTCTGGTCTATTAATCAACCTATTTTAGATCTATAAATAAACCTATTTTAAACGTCTACGTTAGGTCTATAAATCAACCTAAGGGTCTATAAATCAACCTAATATAGGCGTCTATTTTAGGTCTATATATCAACCTATTTTAAATCTATAAAATCAACCTATTTTAGATCTATAAATAAACCTATTTTAAACGTCTACTTTAGGTCTATAAATCAACCTAAGGGTCTATAAATCAACCTAATTTAGGTGTCCATTTTAGGTCTATATATCAACCTATTTTAGATCTAAAAATCAACCTATTTTAGACGTCTATTTCTGGTCTATTTTAGATCTATAATTAAACCTATTTTAAACGTCTACTTTAGGTCTATTAATCAACCTAAGGGTCTATGAATCAACCTAATTTAGGCGTCTATTTTAGGTCTATATATCAACCTATTTTAGATCTAAAAATCAACCTATTTTAGACGTCTATTTCTTTTCTATAAATCAACCTATTTTAGATCTATTTTAAACGTCTACTTTAGGTCTATAAATCAACCTAAGGGTCTATAAATCAACCTAATTTAGGCGTCTATTTTAGGTCTATATATCAACCTATTTTAGATCTAAAAATCAACCTATTTTAGACGTCTATTTCTGGTCTATTTTAGATCTATAAATAAACCTATTTTAAACGTCTACTTTAGGTCTATAAATCAACCTAAGGGTCTATAAATCAACCTAATTTAGGCGTCTATTTTAGGTCTATATATCAACCTATTTTAGACGTCTATTTCTGGTCTATAAATCAACCTATTTTAGATCTATTTTAAACGTCTACTTTAGGTCTATAAATCAACCTAAGGGTCTATAAATCAACCTAATTTAGGCGTCTATTTTAGGTCTATATATCAACCTATTTTAGATCTAAAAATCAACCTATTTTAGACGTCTATTTCTGGTCTATAAATCAACCTATTTTAGATCTGTTTTAAACGTCTACTTTAGGTCTATAAATCAACCTAAGGGTCTATAAATCAACCTAATTTAGGCGTCTATTTTAGGTCTATATATCAACCTATTTTAGATCTAAAAATCATCCTATTTTAGACGTCTATTTCTGGTCTATAAATCAACCTATTTTAGATCTATAAATAAACCTATTTTAAACGTCTACGTTAGGTCTATAAATCAACCTAAGGGTCTATAAATCAACCTAATCTAGGTGTCTATTTTAGGTCTATATATCAACCTATTTTAGATCTAAAAAATCAACCTATTTTAGACGTCTATTTCTGGTCTATAAATCAACCTATTTTAGATCTATTTTAAACGTCTACTTTAGGTCTATAAATCAACCTAAGGGTCTATAAATCAACCTAATTTAGGCGTCTATTTTAGGTCTATATATCAACCTATTTTAGATCTGAAAATCAACCTATTTTAGACGTCTATTTCTGGTCTATAAATCAACCTATTTTAGATCTATTTTAAACGTCTACTTTAGGTCTATAAATCAACCTAATTTAGGCGTCTATTTTAGGTCTATATATCAACCTATTTTAGATCTAAAAATCAACCTATATTAGACGTCTATTTCTGGTCTATAAATCGTCTATTTTAGGTCTATATATCAACGTATTTTAGATCTAAAAATCAACCTATTTTAAACGTCTACTTTAGGCCTATAAATCAACCTAAGGGTCTATAAATCAACCTAATTTAGGCATGTATTTTAGGTCTATATATCAACCTATTTTAGATCTAAAAATCAACCTATTTTAGACGTCTATTTCTGGTCTATAGATCGTCTATTTTAGGTCTATATATCAACCTATTTTAGATTTAAAAATCAACCTATTTTAGACGTCTATTTCTGGTCTATTTGAGATCTATAATTAAAGCTATTTTAAACGTCTACTTTAGGTCTATAAATCAACCTAACTTAGGCGTCTATTTTAGGTCTATATATCAACCTATTTTAGATCTAAAAATCAACCTATTTTAGACGTCTATTTCTGGTCTATAAATCAACCTATTTTAGATCTATTTTAAACGTCTACTTTAGGTCTATACATCAACCTAAGGGTCTATAAATCAACCTAATTTAGGCGTCTATTTTAGGTCTATATATCAACCTATTTTAGATCTAAAAATCAACCTATTTTAGACATCTATTTCTGGTCTATAAATCAACCTATTTTAGATCTATAAATAAACCTATTTTAAACGTCTACGTTAGGTCTATAAATCAACCTAAGGGTCTATAAATCAACCTAATCTAGGCGTCTATTTTAGGTCTATATATCAACCTATTTTAGATCTAAAAAATCAACCTATTTTAGACGTCTATTTCTGGTCTATAAACAAAAAATAGACGTCTAAAAAAGGTTGATTTTTAAACCAAAAATAGACGTCTAAAATAGGTTGATTTTTAGACCAAAAATAGACGTCTAAAAAAGGTTGATTTTTAAACCAAAAATAGACGTCTAAAATAGGTTGATTTTTAAACCAAAAATAGACGTCTAAAATAGGTTAATTTTTAAACCAGAAATAGACGTCTAGAATAGATTGATTTTTAGATCTAAAATAGGTTGATATATAGACCTAAAATAGACACCTAAATTAGGTTGATTTATAGACCCTTAGGTTGATTTATAGACCTAAAGTAGACGTTTAAAATAGATCTAAAATAGGTTGATTTATAGACCAGAAATAGACGTCTAAAATAGGTTGATTTTTAGATCTAAAATAGGTTGATATATAGACCTAAAATAGACGCCTAAATTAGGTTGAATTATAGACCCTTAGGTTGATTTATAGACCTAAAGTAGACGTTTAAAATAGGTTTATTTTTAGATCTAAAATAGGTTGATATATAGACCTAAAATAGACGATTTATAAACCAGAAATAGACGTCTAAAATAGGTTGATATATAGACCTAAAATAGACGCCTAAATTAGGTTGATTTATAGATCTAAAATAGGTTGATATATAGACCTAAAATAGACGCCTAAATTAGGTTGATTTATAGACCTAAAGTAGACGTTTAAAATAGATCTAAAATAGGTTGATTTATAGACCAGAAATAGATGTCTAAAATAGGTTGATTTTTAGATCTAAAATAGGTTGATATATAGACCTAAAATAGACGCCTAAATTAGGTTGATTTATAGACCCTTAGGTTGATTTATAGACCTTAAGTAGACGTTTAAAATAGGTTTAATTATAGATCTCAAATAGACCAGAAATAGACGTCTAAAATAGGTTTATTTTTAGATCTAAAATAGGTTGATATATAGACCTAAAATAGACGCCTAGATTAGGTTGATTTATAGACCCTTAGGTTGATTTATAGACCTAACGTAGACGTTTAAAATAGGTTTATTTATAGATCTAAAATAGGTTGATTTATAGACCAGAAATAGACGTCTAAAAAAGGTTGATTTTTAGATCTAAAACAGGTTGATATATAGACCTAAAATAGACGCCTAAATTAGGTTGATTTATAGACCCTTAGGTTGATTTATAGACCTAAAGTAGACGTTTAAAATAGGTTTATTTATAGATCTAAAATAGACCAGAAATAGACGTCTAAAATAGGTTGATTTTTAGATCTAAAATAGGTTGATATATAGACCTAAAATAGACGCCTAAATTAGGTTGATTTATAGACCCTTAGGTTGATTTATAGACCTAAAGTAGACGTTTAAAATAGATCTAAAATAGGTTGATTTATAGACCAGAAATAGACGTCTAAAATAGGTTGATATATAGACCTAAAATAGACGCCTAAATTAGGTTGATTTATAGACACTTAGGTTGATTTATAGACCTAAAGTAGACGTTTAAAATAGGTTTAATTATAGATCTCAAATAGACCAGAAATAGACGTCTAAAATAGGTTGATTTTTAGATCTAAAATAGGTTGATATAGACCTAAAATAGACGATTTATAGACCAGAAATAGACGTCTAAAATAGGTTGATATATAGACCTAAAATAGACGCCTAAATTAGGTTGATTTATAGACCCTTAGGTTGATTTATAGACCTAAAGTAGACGTTTAAAATAGGTTTATTTATAGATCTAAAATAGACCAGAAATAGACGTCTAAAATAGGTTGATTTTTAGATCTAAAATAGGTTGATATATAGACCTAAAATAGACGCCTAAATTAGGTTGATTTATAGACCCTTAGGTTGATTTATAGACCTAAAGTAGACGTTTAAAATAGATCTAAAATAGGTTGATTTATAGACCAGAAATAGACGTCTAAAATAGGTTGATATATAGACCTAAAATAGACGCCTAAATTAGGTTGATTTATAGACCTAAAGTAGACGTTTAAAATAGGTTTAATTATAGATCTCAAATAGACCAGAAATAGACGTCTAAAATAGGTTGATTTTTAGATCTAAAATAGGTTGATATAGACCTAAAATAGACGATTTATAGACCAGAAATAGACGTCTAAAATAGGTTGATATATAGACCTAAAATAGACGCCTAAATTAGGTTGATTTATAGACCCTTAGGTTGATTTATAGACCTAAAGTAGACGTTTAAAATAGGTTTATTTTTAGATCTAAAATAGGTTGATATATAGACCTAAAATAGACGCCTAAATTAGGTTGATTTATAGACCCTTAGGTTGATTTATAGACCTAAAGTAGACGTTTAAAATAGGTTTATTTTTAGATCTAAAATAGGTTGATATATAGACCTAAAATAGACGATTTATAGACCAGAAATAGACGTCTAAAATAGGTTGATTTTTAGATCTAAAATAGGTTGATATATAGACCTAAAATAGACGCCTAAATTAGGTTGATTTATAGACACTTAGGTTGATTTATAGACCTAACGTAGACATTTAAAATAGGTTTATTTATAGATTTAAAATAGACCAGAAATAGACGTCTAAAATAGGTTGATTTTTAGATCTAAAATAGGTTGATATATAGACCTAAAATAGACGCCTAAATTAGGTTGATTTATAGACCCTTAGGTTGATTTATAGACCTAAAGTAGACGTTTAAAATAGATCTAAAATAGGTTGATTTATAGACCAGAAATAGACGTCCAAAATAGGTTGATTTTTAGATCTAAAATAGGTTGATATAAAGACCTAAAATAGACGCCTAAATTAGGTTTATTTATAGACCCTTAGGTTTATTTATAGACCTAAAGTAGACGTTTAAAATAGGTTTAATTATTGATCTCAAATAGACCAGAAATAGACGTCTAAATTAGGTTGATTTTTAGATCTAAAATAGGTTGATATATAGATCTAAAATAGACGATTCATAGACCAGAAATAGACGTCTAAAATAGGTTGATTTTTAGATCTAAAATAGGTTGATATATAGACCTAAAATAGACGATTTATAGACCAGAAATAGACGTCTAAAATAGGTTGATTTTTAGATCTAAAATAGGTTGATATATAGACCTAAAATAGACGCCTAAATTAGGTTGATTTATAGACCCTTAGGTTGATTTATAGACCTAAAGTAGACGTTTAAAATAGATCTAAAATAGGTTGATTTATAGACCAGAAATAGACGTCTAAAATAGGTTGATTTTTAGATCTAAAATAGGTTGATATATAGACCTAAAATAGACGCCTAAATTAGGTTGATTTATAGACCCTTAGGTTGATTTATAGACCTAAAGTAGACGTTTAAAATAGATCTAAAATAGGTTGATTTATAGACCAGAAATAGACGTCTAAAATAGGTTGATATATAGACCTAAAATAGACGCCTAAATTAGGTTGATTTATAGACACTTAGGTTGATTTATAGACCTAAAGTAGACGTTTAAAATAGGTTTAATTATAGATCTCAAATAGACCAGAAATAGACGTCTAAAATAGGTTGATTTTTAGATCTAAAATAGGTTGATATAGACCTAAAATAGACGATTTATAGACCAGAAATAGACGTCTAAAATAGGTTGATATATAGACCTAAAATAGACGCCTAAATTAGGTTGATTTATAGACCCTTAGGTTTATTTATAGACCTAAAGTAGATGTTTAAAATAGATCTAAAATAGGTTTATTTATAGACCAGAAATAGACGTCTAAAATAGGTTGATTTTTTAGATCTAAAATAGGTTGATATATAGACCTAAAATAGACACCTAGATTAGGTTGATTTATAGACCCTTAGGTTGATTTATAGACCTAACGTAGACGTTTAAAATAGGTTTATTTATAGATCTAAAATAGGTTGATTTATAGACCAGAAATAGACGTCTAAAATAGGTTGATTTTTAGATCTAAAATAGGTATATATATAGACCTAAAATAGACGCCTAAATTAGGTTGATTTATAGACCCTTAGGTTGATTTATAGACCTAAAGTAGACGTTTAAAATAGATCTAAAATAGGTTGATTTATAGACCAGAAATAGACGTCTAAAATAGGTTAATTTTTAGATCTAAAATAGGTTGATATATAGACCTAAAATAGACGCCTAAATTAGGTTGATTTATAGACCCTTAGGTTGATTTATAGACCTAAAGTAGACGTTTAAAATAGGTTTATTTATAGATCTAAAATAGACCAGAAATAGACGTCTAAAATAGGTTGATTTTTAGATCTAAAATAGGTTGATATATAGACCTAAAATAGACGCCTAAATTAGGTTGATTTATAGACCCTTAGGTTGATTTATAGACCTAAAGTAGACGTTTAAAATAGATCTAAAATAGGTTGATTTATAGACCAGAAATAGACGTCTAAAATAGGTTGATTTTTAGATCTAAAATAGGTTGATATATAGACCTAAAATAGACGCCTAAATTAGGTTGATTTATAGACCCTTAGGTTGATTTATAGACCTAAAGTAGACGTTTAAAATAGGTTTAATTATTGATCTCAAATAGACCAGAAATAGACGTCTAAATTAGGTTGATTTTTAGATCTAAAATAGGTTGATATATAGACCTAAAATAGACGATTCATAGACCAGAAATAGACGTCTAAAATAGGTTGATTTTTAGATCTAAAATAGGTTGATATAAAGACCTAAAATAGACGCCTAAATTAGGTTGATTTATAGACCCTTAGGTTGATTTATAGACCTAAAGTAGACGTTTAAAATAGGTTTATTTATAGATCTAAAATAGACCAGAAATAGACGTCTAAAATAGGTTGATTTTTAGATCTAAAATAGGTTGATATATAGACCTAAAATAGACGCCTAAATTAGGTTGATTTATAGACCCTTAGGTTGATTTATAGACCTAAAGTAGACGTTTAAAATAGATCTAAAATAGGTTGATTTATAGACCAGAAATAGACGTCTAAAATAGGTTGATATATAGACCTAAAATAGACGCCTAAATTAGGTTGATTTATAGACACTTAGGTTGATTTATAGACCTAAAGTAGACGTTTAAAATAGGTTTAATTATAGATCTCAAATAGACCAGAAATAGACGTCTAAAATAGGTTGCATTTTAGATCTAAAATAGGTTGATATAGACCTAAAATAGACGATTTATAGACCAGAAATAGACGTCTAAAATAGGTTGATATATAGACTTAAAATAGACGCCTAAATTAGGTTGATTTATAGACCCTTAGGTTTATTTATAGACCTAAAGTAGACGTTTAAAATAGGTTTATTTTTAGATCTAAAATAGGTTGATATATAGACCTAAAATAGACGATTTATAGACCAGAAATAGACGTCTAAAATAGGTTGATTTTTAGATCTAAAATAGGTTGATATATAGACCTAAAATAGACGCCTAAATTAGGTTGATTTATAGACCCTTAGGTTGATTTATAGACCTAAAGTAGATGTTTAAAATAGATCTAAAATAGGTTTATTTATAGACCAGAAATAGACGTCTAAAAAAGGTTGATTTTTAAACAAAAAATAGACGTCTAAAAAAGGTTGATTTTTAAACCAAAAATAGACGTCTAAAATAGGTTGATTTTTAGACCAAAAATAGACGTCTAAAAAAGGTTGATTTTTAAACCAAAAATAGACGTCTAAAATAGGTTGATTTTTAAACCAAAAATAGACGTCTAAAATAGGTTAATTTTTAAACCAGAAATAGACGTCTAGAATAGATTGATTTTTAGATCTAAAATAGGTTGATATATAGACCTAAAATAGACACCTAAATTAGGTTGATAAATAGACCCTTAGGTTGATTTATAGACCTAAAGTAGACGTTCAAAATAGGTTTATTTATAGATCTAAAATAGGTTGATTTATAGACCAGAAATAGAAGTCTAAAATAGGTTTATTTTTAGATCTAAAATAGGTTGATATATAGACCTAAAATAGACGCCTAGATTAGGTTGATTTATAGACCCTTAGGTTGATTTATAGACCTAACGTAGACGTTTAAAATAGGTTTATTTATAGATCTAAAATAGGTTGATTTATAGACCAGAAATAGACGTCTAAAAAAGGTTGATTTTTAGATCTAAAACAGGTTGATATATAGACCTAAAATAGACGCCTAAATTAGGTTGATTTATAGACCCTTAGGTTGATTTATAGACCTAAAGTAGACGTTTAAAATAGGTTTATTTATAGATCTAAAATAGACCAGAAATAGACGTCTAAAATAGGTTGATTTTTAGATCTAAAATAGGTTGATATATAGACCTAAAATAGACGCCTAAATTAGGTTGATTTATAGACCCTTAGGTTGATTTATAGACCTAAAGTAGACGTTTAAAATAGATCTAAAATAGGTTGATTTATAGACCAGAAATAGACGTCTAAAATAGGTTGATATATAGACCTAAAATAGACGCCTAAATTAGGTTGATTTATAGACACTTAGGTTGATTTATAGACCTAAAGTAGACGTTTAAAATAGGTTTAATTATAGATCTCAAATAGACCAGAAATAGACGTCTAAAATAGGTTGATTTTTAGATCTAAAATAGGTTGATATAGACCTAAAATAGACGATTTATAGACCAGAAATAGACGTCTAAAATAGGTTGATATATAGACCTAAAATAGACGCCTAAATTAGGTTGATTTATAGACCCTTAGGTTGATTTATAGACCTAAAGTAGACGTTTAAAATAGGTTTATTTATAGATCTAAAATAGACCAGAAATAGACGTCTAAAATAGGTTGATTTTTAGATCTAAAATAGGTTGATATATAGACCTAAAATAGACGCCTAAATTAGGTTGATTTATAGACCCTTAGGTTGATTTATAGACCTAAAGTAGACGTTTAAAATAGATCTAAAATAGGTTGATTTATAGACCAGAAATAGACGTCTAAAATAGGTTGATATATAGACCTAAAATAGACGCCTAAATTAGGTTGATTTATAGACCTAAAGTAGACGTTTAAAATAGGTTTAATTATAGATCTCAAATAGACCAGAAATAGACGTCTAAAATAGGTTGATTTTTAGATCTAAAATAGGTTGATATAGACCTAAAATAGACGATTTATAGACCAGAAATAGACGTCTAAAATAGGTTGATATATAGACCTAAAATAGACGCCTAAATTAGGTTGATTTATAGACCCTTAGGTTGATTTATAGACCTAAAGTAGACGTTTAAAATAGGTTTATTTTTAGATCTAAAATAGGTTGATATATAGACCTAAAATAGACGCCTAAATTAGGTTGATTTATAGACCCTTAGGTTGATTTATAGACCTAAAGTAGACGTTTAAAATAGGTTTATTTTTAGATCTAAAATAGGTTGATATATAGACCTAAAATAGACGATTTATAGACCAGAAATAGACGTCTAAAATAGGTTGATTTTTAGATCTAAAATAGGTTGATATATAGACCTAAAATAGACGCCTAAATTAGGTTGATTTATAGACACTTAGGTTGATTTATAGACCTAACGTAGACATTTAAAATAGGTTTATTTATAGATTTAAAATAGACCAGAAATAGACGTCTAAAATAGGTTGATTTTTAGATCTAAAATAGGTTGATATATAGACCTAAAATAGACGCCTAAATTAGGTTGATTTATAGACCCTTAGGTTGATTTATAGACCTAAAGTAGACGTTTAAAATAGATCTAAAATAGGTTGATTTATAGACCAGAAATAGACGTCCAAAATAGGTTGATTTTTAGATCTAAAATAGGTTGATATAAAGACCTAAAATAGACGTCTAAATTAGGTTTATTTATAGACCCTTAGGTTTATTTATAGACCTAAAGTAGACGTTTAAAATAGGTTTAATTATTGATCTCAAATAGACCAGAAATAGACGTCTAAATTAGGTTGATTTTTAGATCTAAAATAGGTTGATATATAGATCTAAAATAGACGATTCATAGACCAGAAATAGACGTCTAAAATAGGTTGATTTTTAGATCTAAAATAGGTTGATATATAGACCTAAAATAGACGATTTATAGACCAGAAATAGACGTCTAAAATAGGTTGATTTTTAGATCTAAAATAGGTTGATATATAGACCTAAAATAGACGCCTAAATTAGGTTGATTTATAGACCCTTAGGTTGATTTATAGACCTAAAGTAGACGTTTAAAATAGATCTAAAATAGGTTGATTTATAGACCAGAAATAGACGTCTAAAATAGGTTGATTTTTAGATCTAAAATAGGTTGATATATAGACCTAAAATAGACGCCTAAATTAGGTTGATTTATAGACCCTTAGGTTGATTTATAGACCTAAAGTAGACGTTTAAAATAGATCTAAAATAGGTTGATTTATAGACCAGAAATAGACGTCTAAAATAGGTTGATATATAGACCTAAAATAGACGCCTAAATTAGGTTGATTTATAGACACTTAGGTTGATTTATAGACCTAAAGTAGACGTTTAAAATAGGTTTAATTATAGATCTCAAATAGACCAGAAATAGACGTCTAAAATAGGTTGATTTTTAGATCTAAAATAGGTTGATATAGACCTAAAATAGACGATTTATAGACCAGAAATAGACGTCTAAAATAGGTTGATATATAGACCTAAAATAGACGCCTAAATTAGGTTGATTTATAGACCCTTAGGTTTATTTATAGACCTAAAGTAGATGTTTAAAATAGATCTAAAATAGGTTTATTTATAGACCAGAAATAGACGTCTAAAATAGGTTGATTTTTTAGATCTAAAATAGGTTGATATATAGACCTAAAATAGACACCTAGATTAGGTTGATTTATAGACCCTTAGGTTGATTTATAGACCTAACGTAGACGTTTAAAATAGGTTTATTTATAGATCGAAAATAGGTTGATTTATAGACCAGAAATAGACGTCTAAAATAGGTTGATTTTTAGATCTAAAATAGGTATATATATAGACCTAAAATAGACGCCTAAATTAGGTTGATTTATAGACCCTTAGGTTGATTTATAGACCTAAAGTAGACGTTTAAAATAGATCTAAAATAGGTTGATTTATAGACCAGAAATAGACGTCTAAAATAGGTTAATTTTTAGATCTAAAATAGGTTGATATATAGACCTAAAATAGACGCCTAAATTAGGTTGATTTATAGACCCTTAGGTTGATTTATAGACCTAAAGTAGACGTTTAAAATAGGTTTATTTATAGATCTAAAATAGACCAGAAATAGACGTCTAAAATAGGTTGATTTTTAGATCTAAAATAGGTTGATATATAGACCTAAAATAGACGCCTAAATTAGGTTGATTTATAGACCCTTAGGTTGATTTATAGACCTAAAGTAGACGTTTAAAATAGATCTAAAATAGGTTGATTTATAGACCAGAAATAGACGTCTAAAATAGGTTGATTTTTAGATCTAAAATAGGTTGATATATAGACCTAAAATAGACGCCTAAATTAGGTTGATTTATAGACCCTTAGGTTGATTTATAGACCTAAAGTAGACGTTTAAAATAGGTTTAATTATTGATCTCAAATAGACCAGAAATAGACGTCTAAATTAGGTTGATTTTTAGATCTAAAATAGGTTGATATATAGACCTAAAATAGACGATTCATAGACCAGAAATAGACGTCTAAAATAGGTTGATTTTTAGATCTAAAATAGGTTGATATAAAGACCTAAAATAGACGCCTAAATTAGGTTGATTTATAGACCCTTAGGTTGATTTATAGACCTAAAGTAGACGTTTAAAATAGGTTTATTTATAGATCTAAAATAGACCAGAAATAGACGTCTAAAATAGGTTGATTTTTAGATCTAAAATAGGTTGATATATAGACCTAAAATAGACGCCTAAATTAGGTTGATTTATAGACCCTTAGGTTGATTTATAGACCTAAAGTAGACGTTTAAAATAGATCTAAAATAGGTTGATTTATAGACCAGAAATAGACGTCTAAAATAGGTTGATATATAGACCTAAAATAGACGCCTAAATTAGGTTGATTTATAGACACTTAGGTTGATTTATAGACCTAAAGTAGACGTTTAAAATAGGTTTAATTATAGATCTCAAATAGACCAGAAATAGACGTCTAAAATAGGTTGCATTTTAGATCTAAAATAGGTTGATATAGACCTAAAATAGACGATTTATAGACCAGAAATAGACGTCTAAAATAGGTTGATATATAGACCTAAAATAGACGCCTAAATTAGGTTGATTTATAGACCCTTAGGTTTATTTATAGACCTAAAGTAGACGTTTAAAATAGGTTTATTTTTAGATCTAAAATAGGTTGATATATAGACCTAAAATAGACGATTTATAGACCAGAAATAGACGTCTAAAATAGGTTGATTTTTAGATCTAAAATAGGTTGATATATAGACCTAAAATAGACGCCTAAATTAGGTTGATTTATAGACCCTTAGGTTGATTTATAGACCTAAAGTAGATGTTTAAAATAGATCTAAAATAGGTTTATTTATAGACCAGAAATAGACGTCTAAAAAAGGTTGATTTTTAAACAAAAAATAGACGTCTAAAAAAGGTTGATTTTTAAACCAAAAATAGACGTCTAAAATAGGTTGATTTTTAGACCAAAAATAGACGTCTAAAAAAGGTTGATTTTTAAACCAAAAATAGACGTCTAAAATAGGTTGATTTTTAAACCAAAAATAGACGTCTAAAATAGGTTAATTTTTAAACCAGAAATAGACGTCTAGAATAGATTGATTTTTAGATCTAAAATAGGTTGATATATAGACCTAAAATAGACACCTAAATTAGGTTGATAAATAGACCCTTAGGTTGATTTATAGACCTAAAGTAGACGTTCAAAATAGGTTTATTTATAGATCTAAAATAGGTTGATTTATAGACCAGAAATAGAAGTCTAAAATAGGTTGATTTTTAGATCTAAAATAGGTTGATATATAGACCTAAAATAGACGCCTAAATTAGGTTGATTTATAGACCCTTAGGTTGATTTATAGACCTAAAGTAGACGTTTAAAATAGGTTTATTTATAGATCTAAAATAGACCAGAAATAGACGTCTAAAATAGGTTGATTTTTAGATCTAAAATAGGTTGATATATAGACCTAAAATAGACGCCTAAATTAGGTTGATTTATAGACCCTTAGGTTGATTTATAGACCTAAATTAGACGTTTAAAATAGATCTAAAATAGGTTGATTTATAGACCAGAAATAGACGTCTAAAATAGGTTGATATATAGACCTAAAATAGACGCCTAAATTAGGTTGATTTATAGACACTTAGGTTGATTTATAGACCTAAAGTAGACGCTTAAAATAGGTTTAATTATAGATCTCAAATAGACCAGAAATAGACGTCTAAAATAGGTTGATTTTTAGATCTAAAATAGGTTGATATAGACCTAAAATAGACGATTTATAGACCAGAAATAGACGTCTAAAATAGGTTGATATATAGACCTAAAATAGACGCCTAAATTAGGTTGATTTATAGACCCTTAGGTTGATTTATAGACCTAAAGTAGACGTTTAAAATAGGTTTATTTTTAGATCTAAAATAGGTTGATATATAGACCTAAAATAGACGATTTATAGACCAGAAATAGACGTCTAAAATAGGTTGATTTTTAGATCTAAAATAGGTTGATATATAGACCTAAAATAGACGCCTAAATTAGGTTGATTTATAGACCCTTAGGTTGATTTATAGACCTAAAGTAGACGTTTAAAATAGGTTTATTTATAGATCTAAAATAGACCAGAAATAGACGTCTAAAATAGGTTGGTTTTTAGATCTAAAATAGGTTGATATATAGACCTAAAATAGACGCCTAAATTAGGTTGATTTATAGACCCTTAGGTTGATTTATAGACCTAAAGTAGATGTTTAAAATAGATCTAAAATAGGTTTATTTATAGACCAGAAATAGACGTCTAAAAAAGGTTGATTTTTAAACAAAAAATAGACGTCTAAAAAAGGTTGATTTTTAAACAAAAAATAGACGTCTAAAATAGGTTGATTTTTAGACCAAAAATAGACGTCTAAAAAAGGTTGATTTTAAAACCAAAAATAGACGTCTAAAATAGGTTGATTTTTAAACCAAAAATAGACGTCTAAAATAGGTTAATTTTTAAACCAGAAATAGACGTCTAGAATAGATTGATTTTTAGACCTAAAATAGGTTGATATATAGACCTAAAATAGACACCTAAATTAGGTTGATTTATAGACCCTTAGGTTGATTTATAGACCTAAAGTAGACGTTCAAAATAGGTTTATTTATAGATCTAAAATAGGTTGATTTATAGACCAGAAATAGAAGTCTAAAATAGGTTGATTTTTTAGATCTAAAATAGGTTGATATATAGACCTAAAATAGACGCCTAGATTAGGTTGATTTATAGACCCTTAGGTTGATTTATAGACCTAAAGTAGACGTTTAAAATAGATCTAAAATAGGTTGATTTATAGACCAGAAATAGACGTCCAAAATAGGTTGATTTTTAGATCTAAAATAGGTTGATATATAGACCTAAAATAGACGCCTAAATTAGGTTTATTTATAGACCCTTAGGTTTATTTATAGACCTAAAGTAGACGTTTAAAATAGGTTTAATTATTGATCTCAAATAGACCAGAAATAGACGTCTAAATTAGGTTGATTTTTAGATCTAAAATAGGTTGATATATAGACCTAAAATAGACGATTCATAGACCAGAAATAGACGTCTAAAATAGGTTGATTTTTAGATCTAAATTAGGTTGATATAAAGACCTAAAATAGACGCCTAAATTAGGTTGAGTTATAGACCCTTAGGTTGATTTATAGACCTAAAGTAGACGTTTAAAATAGGTTTATTTATAGATCTAAAATAGACCAGAAATAGACGTCTAAAATAGGTTGATTTTTAGATCTAAAATAGGTTGATATATAGACCTAAAATAGACGCCTAAATTAGGTTGATTTATAGACCCTTAGGTTGATTTATAGACCTAAAGTAGACGTTCAAAATAGGTTTATTTATAGATCTAAAATAGGTTGATTTATAGACCAGAAATAGAAGTCTAAAATAGGTTGATTTTTAGATCTAAAATAGGTTGATATATAGACCTAAAATAGACGCCTAAATTAGGTTGATTTATAGACCCTTAGGTTGATTTATAGACCTAAAGTAGACGTTTAAAATAGGTTTATTTTTAGATCTTTAGGTCTGTGGGAATGGCCCGTTGTCTACTTGGTTTCCAGTCCTTGCCCAAAGACAGCCGGGCTAGGCTACAGCGATACCTGTTCTGCGGATGGACGAGTAGGGGGCACACTGCAAACGATTTTGGAGCGATCTGGCAAAAAATGCCCGTCGCATGTTGATCAAATTTTCTTTGAAACATTGCTCGTGCCTGCAAAGACTGGCTGGAAGCGCGTTACGATTTATAGACCAGAAATAGACGTCTAAAATAGGTTGATTTTTAGATCTAAAATAGGTTGATATATAAGACCTAAAATAGACGCCTAAATTAGGTTGATTTATAGACCCTTAGGTTGATTTATAGACCTAAAGTAGACGCTTAAAATAGGTTTATTTTTTTAGATCTAAAATAGGTTGATATACAGACCTAAAATAGACGATTTATAGACCAGAAATAGACGTCTAAAATAGGTTGATTTTTAGATCTAAAATAGGTTGATATATAGACCTAAAATAGACGCCTAAATTAGGTTGATTTATAGACCCTTAGGTTGATTTATAGACCTAAAGTAGATAATTAAAATAGGTTGATTTATAGACCAGAAATAGACGTCTAAAATAGGTTGATTTTTAGATCTAAAATAGGTTGATATATAGACCTAAAATAGACGCCTAAATTAGGTACCAGAAATAGACGTCTAAAATAGGTTGATTTTTAGATCTAAAATAGGTTGATATATAGACCTAAAATAGACGCCTAAATTAGGTTGATTTATAGACCTAAAGTAGACGTTCAAAATAGGTTTATTTATAGATCTAAAATAGGTTGATTTATAGACCAGAAATAGACGTCTAAAATAGGTTGAATTTTTAGATCTAAAATAGGTTGATATATAGACCTAAAATAGACGCCTAAATTAGGTTGATTTATAGACCCTTAGGTTGATTTATAGACCTAAAGTAGACGTTTAGAATAGGTTTATTTATAGATCTAAAATAGACCAGAAATAGACGTCTAAAATAGGTTGATTTTTAGATCTAAAATAGGTTGATATATAGACCTAAAATAGACGCCTAAATTAGGTTGATTTATAGACCCTTAGGTTGATTTATAGACCTAAATTAGACGTTTAAAATAGATCTAAAATAGGTTGATTTATAGACCAGAAATAGACGTCTAAAATAGGTTGATATATAGACCTAAAATAGACGCCTAAATTAGGTTGATTTATAGACACTTAGGTTGATTTATAGACCTAAAGTAGACGTTTAAAATAGGTTTAATTATAGATCTCAAATAGACCAGAAATAGACGTCTAAAATAGGTTGATTTTTAGATCTAAAATAGGTTGATATAGACCTAAAATAGACGATTTATAGACCAGAAATAGACGTCTAAAATAGGTTGATATATAGACCTAAAATAGACGCCTAAATTAGGTTGATTTATAGACCCTTAGGTTGATTTATAGACCTAAAGTAGACGTTTAAAATAGGTTTATTTTTAGATCTAAAATAGGTTGATATATAGACCTAAAATAGACGATTTATAGACCAGAAATAGACGTCTAAAATAGGTTGATTTTTAGATCTAAAATAGGTTGATATATAGACCTAAAATAGACGCCTAAATTAGGTTGATTTATAGACCCTTAGGTTGATTTATAGACCTAAAGTAGATGTTTAAAATAGATCTAAAATAGGTTTATTTATAGACCAGAAATAGACGTCTAAAAAAGGTTGATTTTTAAACAAAAAATAGACGTCTAAAAAAGGTTGATTTTTAAACCAAAAATAGACGTCTAAAATAGGTTGATTTTTAGACCAAAAATAGACGTCTAAAAAAGGTTGATTTTTAAACCAAAAATAGACGTCTAAAATAGGTTGATTTTTAAACCAAAAATAGACGTCTAAAATAGGTTAATTTTTAAACCAGAAATAGACGTCTAGAATAGATTGATTTTTAGATCTAAAATAGGTTGATATATAGACCTAAAATAGACACCTAAATTAGGTTGATTTATAGACCCTTAGGTTGATTTATAGACCTAAAGTAGACGTTCAAAATAGGTTTATTTATAGATCTAAAATAGGTTGATTTATAGACCAGAAATAGAAGTCTAAAATAGGTTGATTTTTAGATCTAAAATAGGTTGATATATAGACCTAAAATAGACGCCTAAATTAGGTTGATTTATAGACCCTTAGGTTGATTTATAGACCTAAAGTAGACGTTTAAAATAGGTTCATTTTTAGATCTTTAGGTCTGTGGGAATGGCCCGTTGTCTACTTGGTTTCCAGTCCTTGCCCAAAGACAGCCGGGCTAGGCTACAGCGATACCTGTTCTGCGGATGGACGAGTAGGGGGCACACTGCAAACGATTTTGGAGCGATCTGGCAAAAAATGCCCGTCGCATGTTGATCAAATTTTCTTTGAAACATTGCTCGTGCCTGCAAAGACTGGCTGGAAGCGCGTTACGATTTATAGACCAGAAATAGACGTCTAAAATAGGTTGATTTTTAGATCTAAAATAGGTTGATATATAAGACCTAAAATAGACGCCTAAATTAGGTTGATTTATAGACCCTTAGGTTGATTTATAGACCTAAAGTAGACGCTTAAAATAGGTTTATTTTTTTAGATCTAAAATAGGTTGATATACAGACCTAAAATAGACGATTTATAGACCAGAAATAGACGTCTAAAATAGGTTGATTTTTAGATCTAAAATAGGTTGATATATAGACCTAAAATAGACGCCTAAATTAGGTTGATTTATAGACCCTTAGGTTGATTTATAGACCTAAAGTAGATAATTAAAATAGGTTGATTTATAGACCAGAAATAGACGTCTAAAATAGGTTGATTTTTAGATCTAAAATAGGTTGATATATAGACCTAAAATAGACGCCTAAATTAGGTACCAGAAATAGACGTCTAAAATAGGTTGATTTCTAGATCTAAAATAGGTTGATATATAGACCTAAAATAGACGCCTAAATTAGGTTGATTTATAGACCTAAAGTAGACGTTCAAAATAGGTTTATTTATAGATCTAAAATAGGTTTATTTATAGACCAGAAATAGACGTCTAAAATAGGTTGATTTTTTAGATCTAAAATAGGTTGATATATAGACCTAAAATATACGCCTAGATTAGGTTGATTTATAGACCTAACGTAGACGTTTAAAATAGGTTTAATTATAGATCTCAAATAGACCAGAAATAGACGTCTAAAATAGGTTGATTTTTAGATCTAAAATAGGTTGATATATAGACCTAAAATAGACGATTTATAGACCAGAAATAGACGTCTAAAATAGGTTGATTTTTAGATCTAAAATAGGTTGATATATAGACCTAAAATAGACGCCTAAATTAGGTTGATTTATAGACCCTTAGGTTGATTTATAGACCTAAAGTAGACGTTTAAAATAGATCTAAAATAGGTTGATTTATAGACCAGAAATAGACGTCTAAAATAGGTTGATTTTTAGATCTAAAATAAGTTGATATATAGACCTAAAATAGACGATTTATAGACCAGAAAAAGACGTCTAAAATAGGTTGATTTTTAGATCTAAAATAGGTTGATATATAGACCTAAAATAGACGGCTAAATTAGGTTGATTTATAGACCCTTAGGTTGATTTATAGACCTAAAGTAGACGTTTAAAATAGGTTTATTTTTTTAGATCTAAAATAGGTTGATATACAGACCTAAAATAGACGATTTATAGACCAGAAATAGACGTCTAAAATAGGTTGATTTTTAGATCTAAAATAGGTTGATATATAGACCTAAAATAGACGCCTAAATTAGGTTGATTTATAGACCCTTAGGTTGATTTATAGACCTAAAGTAGATAATTAAAATAGGTTGATTTATAGACCAGAAATAGACGTCTAGAATAGGTTGATTTTTAGATCTAAAATAGGTTGATATATAGACCTAAAATAGACGCCTAAATTAGGTTGATTTATAGACCCTTAGGTTGATTTATAGACCTAAAGTAGACGTTTAAAATAGATCTAAAATAGGTTGATTTATAGACCAGAAATAGACGTCTAAAATAGGTTGATTTTTAGATCTAAAATAGGTTGATATATAGACCTAAAATAGACGCCTAAATTAGGTTGATTTATAGACCTAAAGTAGACGTTCAAAATAGGTTTATTTATAGATCTAAAATAGGTTGATTTATAGACCAGAAATAGACGTCTAAAATAGGTTGATTTTTTAGATCTAAAATAGGTTGATATATAGACCTAAAATATATGCCTAGATTAGGTTGATTTATAGACCTAACGTAGACGTTTAAAATAGGTTTAATTATAGATCTCAAATAGACCAGAAATAGACGTCTAAAATAGGTTGATTTTTAGATCTAAAAAAGGTTGATATATAGACCTAAAATAGACGATTTATAGACCAGAAATAGACGTCTAAAATAGGTTGATTTTTAGATCTAAAATAGGTTGATATATAGACCTAAAATAGACGCCTAAATTAGGTTGATTTATAGACCCTTAGGTTGATTTATAGACCTAAAGTAGACGTTTAAAATAGATCTAAAATAGGTTGATTTATAGACCAGAAATAGACGTCTAAAATAGGTTGATTTTTAGATCTAAAATAGGTTGATATATAGACCTAAAATAGACGCCTAAATTAGGTTTATTTATAGACCCTTAGGTTTATTTATAGACCTAAAGTAGACGTTTAAAATAGGTTTAATTATTGATCTCAAATAGACCAGAAATAGACGTCTAAATTAGGTTGATTTTTAGATCTAAAATAGGTTGATATATAGACCTAAAATAGACGATTCATAGACCAGAAATAGACGTCTAAAATAGGTTGATTTTTAGATCTAAAATAGGTTGATATAAAGACCTAAAATAGACGCCTAAATTAGGTTGATTTATAGACCCTTAGGTTGATTTATAGACCAAAAGTAGACGTTTAAAATAGGTTTATTTTTAGATCTAAAATAGGTTGATATATAGACCTAAAACAGACGATTTATAGACCAGAAATAGACGTCTAAAATAGGTTGATTTTTAGATCTAAAATAGGTTGGTATATAGACCTAAAATAGACGCCTAAATTAGGTTGATTTATAGACCCTTAGGTTGATTTATAGACCTAAAGTAGACGTTTAAAATAGGTTTATTTATAGATCTAAAATAGACCAGAAATAGACGTCTAAAATTGGTTGATTTTTAGATCTAAAATAGGTTGATATATAGACCTAAAATAGACGCCTAAATTAGGTTGATTTATAGACCCTTAGGTTGATTTATAGACCTAAAGTAGACGTTTAAAATAGATCTAAAATAGGTTGATTTATAGACCAGAAATAGACGTCTAAAATAGGTTGATTTTTAGATCTAAAATAGGTTGATATATAGACCTAAAATAGACGCCTAAATTAGGTTGATTTATAGACCCTTAGGTTGATTTATAGACCTAAAGTAGACGTTTAAAATAGGTTTATTTATAGATCTAAAATAGACCAGAAATAGACGTCTAAAATAGGTTGATTTTTAGATCTAAAATAGGTTGATATATAGACCTAAAATAGACGCCTAAATTAGGTTGATTTATAGACCCTTAGGTTGATTTATAGACCTAAAGTAGACGTTTAAAATAGATCTAAAATAGGTTGATTTATAGACCAGAAATAGACGTCTAAAATAGGTTGATATATAGACCTAAAATAGACGCCTAAATTAGGTTGATTTATAGACACTTAGGTTGATTTATAGACCTAAAGTAGACGTTTAAAATAGGTTTAATTATAGATCTCAAATAGACCAGAAATAGACGTCCAAAATAGGTTGATTTTTAGATCTAAAATAGGTTGATATAGACCTAAAATAGACGATTTATAGACCAGAAATAGACGTCTAAAATAGGTTGATATATAGACCTAAAATAGACGCCTAAATTAGGTTGATTTATAGACCCTTAGGTTTATTTATAGACCTAAAGTAGACGTTTAAAATAGGTTTATTTTTAGATCTAAAATAGGTTGATATATAGACCTAAAATAGACGATTTATAGACCAGAAATAGACGTCTAAAATAGGTTGATTTTTAGATCTAAAATAGGTTGATATATAGACCTAAAATAGACGCCTAAATTAGGTTGATTTATAGACCCTTAGGTTGATTTATAGACCTAAAGTAGACGTTTAAAATAGATCTAAAATAGGTTGATTTATAGACCAGAAATAGACGTCTAAAATAGGTTGATTTTTAGATCTAAAATAGGTTGATATATAGACCTAAAATAGACGCCTAAGTTAGGTGTATTTATAGACCCTTAGGTTGATTTATAGACCTAAAGTAGACGTTTAAAATAGGTTTAATTATAGATCTGAAATAGACCAGAAATAGACGTCTAAAATAGGTTGATTTTTAGATCTAAAATAGGTTGATATATAGACCTAAAATAGACGATTTATAGACCAGAAATAGACGTCTAAAATAGGTTGATTTTTAGATCTGAAATAGGTTGATATATAGACCTAAAATACATGCCTAAATTAGGTTGATTTATAGACCCTTAGGTTGATTTATAGACCTAAAGTAGACGTTTAAAATAGGTTGATTTTTAGATCTAAAATAGGTTGATATATAGACCTAAAATAGACGATTTATAGACCAGAAATAGACGTCTAAAATAGGTTGATTTTTAGATCTAAAATAGGTTGATATATAGACCTAAAATAGACGCCTAAATTAGGTTGATTTATAGACCTAAAGTAGACGTTTAAAATAGATCTAAAATAGGTTGATTTATAGACCAGAAATAGACGTCTAAAATAGGTTGATTTTTAGATCTAAAATAGGTTGATATATAGACCTAAAATAGACGCCTAAATTAGGTTGATTTATAGACCCTTAGGTTGATTTATAGACCTAAAGTAGACGTTTAAAATAGGTTTATTTATAGATCTAAAATAGACCAGAAATAGACGTCTAAAATAGGTTGATTTTTAGATCTAAAATAGGTTGATATATAGACCTAAAATAGACGCCTAAATTAGGTTGATTTATAGACCCTTAGGTTGATTTATAGACCTAAAGTAGATGTTTAAAATAGATCTAAAATAGGTTTATTTATAGACCAGAAATAGACGTCTAAAAAAGGTTGATTTTTAAACAAAAAATAGACGTCTAAAAAAGGTTGATTTTTAAACAAAAAATAGACGTCTAAAATAGGTTGATTTTTAGACCAAAAATAGACGTCTAAAAAAGGTTGATTTTAAAACCAAAAATAGACGTCTAAAATAGGTTGATTTTTAGACCAAAAATAGACGTCTAAAAAAGGTTGATTTTTAAACCAAAAATAGACGTCTAAAATAGGTTGATTTTTAAACCAAAAATAGACGTCTAAAATAGGTTAATTTTTAAACCAGAAATAGACGTCTAGAATAGATTGATTTTTAGATCTAAAATAGGTTGATATATAGACCTAAAATAGACACCTAAATTAGGTTGATTTATAGACCCTTAGGTTGATTTATAGACCTAAAGTAGACGTTCAAAATAGGTTTATTTATAGATCTAAAATAGGTTGATTTATAGACCAGAAATAGAAGTCTAAAATAGGTTGATTTTTAGATCTAAAATAGGTTGATATATAGACCTAAAATAGACGCCTAAATTAGGTTGATTTATAGACCCTTAGGTTGATTTATAGACCTAAAGTAGACGTTTAAAATAGGTTTATTTATAGATCTAAAATAGACCAGAAATAGACGTCTAAAATAGGTTGATTTTTAGATCTAAAATAGGTTGATATATAGACCTAAAATAGACGCCTAAATTAGGTTGATTTATAGACCCTTAGGTTGATTTATAGACCTAAATTAGACGTTTAAAGTAGATCTAAAATAGGTTGATTTATAGACCAGAAATAGACGTCTAAAATAGGTTGATATATAGACCTAAAATAGACGCCTAAATTAGGTTGATTTATAGACACTTAGGTTGATTTATAGACCTAAAGTAGACGTTTAAAATAGGTTTAATTATAGATCTCAAATAGACCAGAAATAGACGTCTAAAATAGGTTGATTTTTAGATCTAAAATAGGTTGATATAGACCTAAAATAGACGATTTATAGACCAGAAATAGACGTCTAAAATAGGTTGATATATAGACCTAAAATAGACGCCTAAATTAGGTTGATTTATAGACCCTTAGGTTGATTTATAGACCTAAAGTAGACGTTTAAAATAGGTTTATTTTTAGATCTAAAATAGGTTGATATATAGACCTAAAATAGACGATTTATAGACCAGAAATAGACGTCTAAAATAGGTTGATTTTTAGATCTAAAATAGGTTGATATATAGACCTAAAATAGACGCCTAAATTAGGTTGATTTATAGACCCTTAGGTTGATTTATAGACCTAAAGTAGACGTTTAAAATAGGTTTATTTATAGATCTAAAATAGACCAGAAATAGACGTCTAAAATAGGTTGGTTTTTAGATCTAAAATAGGTTGATATATAGACCTAAAATAGACGCCTAAATTAGGTTGATTTATAGACCCTTAGGTTGATTTATAGACCTAAAGTAGATGTTTAAAATAGATCTAAAATAGGTTTATTTATAGACCAGAAATAGACGTCTAAAAAAGGTTGATTTTTAAACAAAAAATAGACGTCTAAAAAAGGTTGATTTTTAAACCAAAAATAGACGTCTAAAATAGGTTGATTTTTAGACCAAAAATAGACGTCTAAAAAAGGTTGATTTTAAAACCAAAAATAGACGTCTAAAATAGGTTGATTTTTAAACCAAAAATAGACGTCTAAAATAGGTTAATTTTTAAACCAGAAATAGACGTCTAGAATAGATTGATTTTTAGACCTAAAATAGGTTGATATATAGACCTAAAATAGACACCTAAATTAGGTTGATTTATAGACCCTTAGGTTGATTTATAGACCTAAAGTAGACGTTCAAAATAGGTTTATTTATAGATCTAAAATAGGTTGATTTATAGACCAGAAATAGACGTCTAAAATAGGTTGATTTTTTAGATCTAAAATAGGTTGATATATAGACCTAAAATAGACGCCTAGATTAGGTTTATTTATAGACCCTTAGGTTTATTTATAGACCTAAAGTAGACGTTTAAAATAGGTTTAATTATTGATCTCAAATAGACCAGAAATAGACGTCTAAATTAGGTTGATTTTTAGATCTAAAATAGGTTGATATATAGACCTAAAATAGACGATTCATAGACCAGAAATAGACGTCTAAAATAGGTTGATTTTTAGATCTAAATTAGGTTGATATAAAGACCTAAAATAGACGCCTAAATTAGGTTGAGTTATAGACCCTTAGGTTGATTTATAGACCTAAAGTAGACGTTTAAAATAGGTTTATTTATAGATCTAAAATAGACCAGAAATAGACGTCTAAAATAGGTTGATTTTTAGATCTAAAATAGGTTGATATATAGACCTAAAATAGACGCCTAAATTAGGTTGATTTATAGACCCTTAGGTTCATTTATAGACCTAAAGTAGACGTTTAAAATAGATCTAAAATAGGTTGATTTATAGACCAGAAATAGACGTCTAAAATAGGTTGATATATAGACCTAAAATAGACGCCTAAATTAGGTTGATTTATAGACACTTAGGTTGATTTATAGACCTAAAGTAGACGTTTAAAATAGGTTTAATTATAGATCTCAAATAGACCAGAAATAGACGTCTAAAATAGGTTGATTTTTAGATCTAAAATAGGTTGATATAGACCTAAAATAGACGATTTATAGACCAGAAATAGACGTCTAAAATAGGTTGATATATAGACCTAAAATAGACGCCTAAATTAGGTTGATTTATAGACCCTTAGGTTGATTTATAGACCTAAAGTAGACGTTTAAAATAGGTTTATTTTTAGATCTAAAATAGGTTGATATATAGACCTAAAATAGACGATTTATAGACCAGAAATAGACGTCTAAAATAGGTTGATTTTTAGATCTAAAATAGGTTGATATATAGACCTAAAATAGACGCCTAAATTAGGTTGATTTATAGACCCTTGGTTGATTTATAGACCTAAAGTAGATGTTTAAAATAGATCTAAAATAGGTTTATTTATAGACCAGAAATAGACGTCTAAAAAAGGTTGATTTTTAAACAAAAAATAGACGTCTAAAAAAGGTTGATTTTTAAACCAAAAATAGACGTCTAAAATAGGTTGATTTTTAGACCAAAAATAGACGTCTAAAAAAGGTTGATTTTTAAACCAAAAATAGACGTCTAAAATAGGTTGATTTTTAAACAAAAAATAGACGTCTAAAATAGGTTAATTTTTAAACCAGAAATAGACGTCTAGAATAGATTGATTTTTAGACCTAAAATAGGTTGATATATAGACCTAAAATAGACACCTAAATTAGGTTGATTTATAGACCCTTAGGTTGATTTATAGACCTAAAGTAGACGTTCAAAATAGGTTTATTTATAGATCTAAAATAGGTTGATTTATAGACCAGAAATAGAAGTCTAAAATAGGTTGATTTTTTAGATCTAAAATAGGTTGATATATAGACCTAAAATAGACGCCTAGATTAGGTTGATTTATAGACCCTTAGGTTGATTTATAGACCTAAAGTAGACGTTTAAAATAGATCTAAAATAGGTTGATTTATAGACCAGAAATAGACGTCCAAAATAGGTTGATTTTTAGATCTAAAATAGGTTGATATATAGACCTAAAATAGACGCCTAAATTAGGTTTATTTATAGACCCTTAGGTTTATTTATAGACCTAAAGTAGACGTTTAAAATAGGTTTAATTATTGATCTCAAATAGACCAGAAATAGACGTCTAAATTAGGTTGATTTTTAGATCTAAAATAGGTTGATATATAGACCTAGAATAGACGATTCATAGACCAGAAATAGACGTCTAAAATAGGTTGATTTTTAGATCTAAATTAGGTTGATATAAAGACCTAAAATAGACGCCTAAATTAGGTTGAGTTATAGACCCTTAGGTTGATTTATAGACCTAAAGTAGACGTTTAAAATAGGTTTATTTATAGATCTAAAATAGACCAGAAATAGACGTCTAAAATAGGTTGATTTTTAGATCTAAAATAGGTTGATATATAGACCTAAAATAGACGCCTAAATTAGGTTGATTTATAGACCCTTAGGTTCATTTATAGACCTAAAGTAGACGTTTAAAATAGATCTAAAATAGGTTGATTTATAGACCAGAAATAGACGTCTAAAATAGGTTGATATATAGACCTAAAATAGACGCCTAAATTAGGTTGATTTATAGACACTTAGGTTGATTTATAGACCTAAAGTAGACGTTTAAAATAGGTTTAATTATAGATCTCAAATAGACCAGAAATAGACGTCTAAAATAGCTTGATTTTTAGATCTAAAATAGGTTGATATAGACCTAAAATAGACGATTTATAGACCAGAAATAGACGTCTAAAATAGGTTGATATATAGACCTAAAATAGACGCCTAAATTAGGTTGATTTATAGACCCTTAGGTTGATTTATAGACCTAAAGTAGACGTTTAAAATAGGTTTATTTTTAGATCTAAAATAGGTTGATATATAGACCTAAAATAGACGATTTATAGACCAGAAATAGACGTCTAAAATAGGTTGATTTTTAGATCTAAAATAGGTTGATATATAGACCTAAAATAGACGCCTAAATTAGGTTGATTTATAGACCCTTGGTTGATTTATAGACCTAAAGTAGATGTTTAAAATAGATCTAAAATAGGTTTATTTATAGACCAGAAATAGACGTCTAAAAAAGGTTGATTTTTAAACAAAAAATAGACGTCTAAAAAAGGTTGATTTTTAAACCAAAAATAGACGTCTAAAATAGGTTGATTTTTAGACCAAAAATAGACGTCTAAAAAAGGTTGATTTTTAAACCAAAAATAGACGTCTAAAATAGGTTGATTTTTAAACAAAAAATAGACGTCTAAAATAGGTTAATTTTTAAACCAGAAATAGACGTCTAGAATAGATTGATTTTTAGATCTAAAATAGGTTGATATATAGACCTAAAATAGACACCTAAATTAGGTTGATTTATAGACCCTTAGGTTGATTTATAGACCTAAAGTAGACGTTCAAAATAGGTTTATTTATAGATCTAAAATAGGTTGATTTATAGACCAGAAATAGAAGTCTAAAATAGGTTGATTTTTAGATCTAAAATAGGTTGATATATAGACCTAAAATAGACGCCTAAATTAGGTTGATTTATAGACCCTTAGGTTGATTTATAGACCTAAAGTAGACGTTTAAAATAGGTTTATTTTTAGATCTTTAGGTCTGTGGGAATGGCCCGTTGTCTACTTGGTTTCCAGTCCTTGCCCAAAGACAGCCGGGCTAGGCTACAGCGATACCTGTTCTGCGGATGGACGAGTAGGGGGCACACTGCAAACGATTTTGGAGCGATCTGGCAAAAAATGCCCGTCGCATGTTGATCAAATTTTCTTTGAAACATTGCTCGTGCCTGCAAAGACTGGCTGGAAGCGCGTTACGATTTATAGACCAGAAATAGACGTCTAAAATAGGTTGATTTTTAGATCTAAAATAGGTTGATATATAAGACCTAAAATAGACGCCTAAATTAGGTTGATTTATAGACCCTTAGGTTGATTTATAGACCTAAAGTAGACGCTTAAAATAGGTTTATTTTTTTAGATCTAAAATAGGTTGATATACAGACCTAAAATAGACGATTTATAGACCAGAAATAGACGTCTAAAATAGGTTGATTTTTAGATCTAAAATAGGTTGATATATAGACCTAAAATAGACGCCTAAATTAGGTTGATTTATAGACCCTTAGGTTGATTTATAGACCTAAAGTAGATAATTAAAATAGGTTGATTTATAGACCAGAAATAGACGTCTAAAATAGGTTGATTTTTAGATCTAAAATAGGTTGATATATAGACCTAAAATAGACGCCTAAATTAGGTACCAGAAATAGACGTCTAAAATAGGTTGATTTTTAGATCTAAAATAGGTTGATATATAGACCTAAAATAGACACCTAAATTAGGTTGATTTATAGACCTAAAGTAGACGTTCAAAATAGGTTTATTTATAGATCTAAAATAGGTTTATTTATAGACCAGAAATAGACGTCTAAAATAGGTTGATTTTTTAGATCTAAAATAGGTTGATATATAGACCTAAAATATACGCCTAGATTAGGTTGATTTATAGACCTAACGTAGACGTTTAAAATAGGTTTAATTATAGATCTCAAATAGACCAGAAATAGACGTCTAAAATAGGTTGATTTTTAGATCTAAAATAGGTTGATATATAGACCTAAAATAGACAATTTATAGACCAGAAATAGACGTCTAAAATAGGTTGATTTTTAGATCTAAAATAGGTTGATATATAGACCTAAAATAGACGCCTAAATTAGGTTGATTTATAGACCCTTAGGTTGATTTATAGACCTAAAGTAGACGTTTAAAATAGATCTAAAATAGGTTGATTTATAGACCAGAAATAGACGTCTAAAATAGGTTGATTTTTAGATCTAAAATAGGTTGATATATAGACCTAAAATAGACGCCTAAATTAGGTTTATTTATAGACCCTTAGGTTTATTTATAGACCTAAAGTAGACGTTTAAAATAGGTTTAATTATTGATCTCAAATAGACCAGAAATAGACGTCTAAATTAGGTTGATTTTTAGATCTAAAATAGGTTGATATATAGACCTAAAATAGACGATTCATAGACCAGAAATAGACGTCTAAAATAGGTTGATTTTTAGATCTAAAATAGGTTGATATAAAGACCTAAAATAGACGCCTAAATTAGGTTGATTTATAGACCCTTAGGTTGATTTATAGACCTAAAGTAGACGTTTAAAATAGATCTAAAATAGGTTGATTTATAGACCAGAAATAGACGTCTAAAATAGGTTGATTTTTAGATCTAAAATAGGTTGATATATAGACCTAAAATAGACGCCTAAATTAGGTTGATTTATAGACCCTTAGGTTGATTTATAGACCTAAAGTAGACGTTTAAAATAGGTTTATTTATAGATCTAAAATAGACCAGAAATAGACGTCTAAAATAGGTTGATTTTTAGATCTAAAATAGGTTGATATATAGACCTAAAATAGACGCCTAAATTAGGTTGATTTATAGACCCTTAGGTTGATTTATAGACCTAAAGTAGACGTTTAAAATAGATCTAAAATAGGTTGATTTATAGACCAGAAATAGACGTCTAAAATAGGTTGATATATAGACCTAAAATAGACGCCTAAATTAGGTTGATTTATAGACACTTAGGTTGATTTATAGACCTAAAGTAGACGTTTAAAATAGGTTTAATTATAGATCTCAAATAGACCAGAAATAGACGTCTAAAATAGGTTGATTTTTAGATCTAAAATAGGTTGATATAGACCTAAAATAGACGATTTATAGACCAGAAATAGACGTCTAAAATAGGTTGATATATAGACCTAAAATAGACGCCTAAATTAGGTTGATTTATAGACCCTTAGGTTGATTTATAGACCTAAAGTAGACGTTTAAAATAGGTTCATTTTTAGATCTAAAATAGGTTGATATATAGACCTAAAATAGACGATTTATAGACCAGAAATAGACGTCTAAAATAGGTTGATTTTTAGATCTAAAATAGGTTGATATATAGACCTAAAATAGACGCCTAAATTAGGTTGATTTATAGACCCTTAGGTTGATTTATAGACCTAAAGTAGATGTTTAAAATACATCTAAAATAGGTTTATTTATAGACCAGAAATAGACGTCTAAAAAAGGTTGATTTTTAAACAAAAAATAGACGTCTAAAAAAGGTTGATTTTTAAACCAAAAATAGACGTCTAAAATAGGTTGATTTTTAGACCAAAAATAGACGTCTAAAAAAGGTTGATTTTTAAACCAAAAATAGACGTCTAAAATAGGTTGATTTTTAAACCAAAAATAGACGTCTAAAATAGGTTAATTTTTAAACCAGAAATAGACGTCTAGAATAGATTGATTTTTAGATCTAAAATAGGTTGATATATAGACCTAAAATAGACACCTAAATTAGGTTGATTTATAGACCCTTAGGTTGATTTATAGACCTAAAGTAGACGTTCAAAATAGGTTCATTTATAGATCTAAAATAGGTTGATTTATAGACCAGAAATAGAAGTCTAAAATAGGTTGATTTTTAGATCTAAAATAGGTTGATATATAGACCTAAAATAGACGCCTAAATTAGGTTGATTTATAGACCCTTAGGTTGATTTATAGACCTAAAGTAGACGTTTAAAATAGGTTTATTTTTAGATCTTTAGGTCTGTGGGAATGGCCCGTTGTCTACTTGGTTTCCAGTCCTTGCCCAAAGACAGCCGGGCTAGGCTACAGCGATACCTGTTCTGCGGATGGACGAGTAGGGGGCACACTGCAAACGATTTTGGAGCGATCTGGCAAAAAATGCCCGTCGCATGTTGATCAAATTTTCTTTGAAACATTGCTCGTGCCTGCAAAGACTGGCTGGAAGCGCGTTACGATTTATAGACCAGAAATAGACGTCTAAAATAGGTTGATTTTTAGATCTAAAATAGGTTGATATATAAGACCTAAAATAGACGCCTAAATTAGGTTGATTTATAGACCCTTAGGTTGATTTATAGACCTAAAGTAGACGTTTAAAATAGGTTTATTTTTAGATCTAAAATAGGTTGATATATAGACCTAAAATAGACGATTTTTAAACAAAAAATAGACGTCTAAAAAAGGTTGATTTTTAAACCAAAAATAGACGTCTAAAATAGGTTGATTTTTAGACCAAAAATAGACGTCTAAAAAAGGTTGATTTTTAAACCAAAAATAGACGTCTAAAATAGGTTGATTTTTAAACCAAAAATAGACGTCTAAAATAGGTTAATTTTTAAACCAGAAATAGACGTCTAGAATAGATTGATTTTTAGATCTAAAATAGGTTGATATATAGACCTAAAATAGACACCTAAATTAGGTTGATTTATAGACCCTTAGGTTGATTTATAGACCTAAAGTAGACGTTCAAAATAGGTTTATTTATAGATCTAAAATAGGTTGATTTATAGACCAGAAATAGAAGTCTAAAATAGGTTGATTTTTAGATCTAAAATAGGTTGATATATAGACCTAAAATAGACGCCTAAATTAGGTTGATTTATAGACCCTTAGGTTGATTTATAGACCTAAAGTAGACGTTTAAAATAGGTTTATTTTTAGATCTTTAGGTCTGTGGGAATGGCCCGTTGTCTACTTGGTTTCCAGTCCTTGCCCAAAGACAGCCGGGCTAGGCTACAGCGATACCTGTTCTGCGGATGGACGAGTAGGGGGCACACTGCAAACGATTTTGGAGCGATCTGGCAAAAAATGCCCGTCGCATGTTGATCAAATTTTCTTTGAAACATTGCTCGTGCCTGCAAAGACTGGCTGGAAGCGCGTTACGATTTATAGACCAGAAATAGACGTCTAAAATAGGTTGATTTTTAGATCTAAAATAGGTTGATATATAAGACCTAAAATAGACGCCTAAATTAGGTTGATTTATAGACCCTTAGGTTGATTTATAGACCTAAAGTAGACGCTTAAAATAGGTTTATTTTTAGATCTAAAATAGGTTGATATATAGACCTAAAATAGAAGATTTATAGACCAGAAATAGACGTCTAAAATAGGTTGATTTTTAGATCTAAAATAGGTTGATATATAGACCTAAAATAGACGATTTATAGACCAGAAAAAGACGTCTAAAATAGGTTGATTTTTAGATCTAAAATAGGTTGATATATAGACCTAAAATAGACGCCTAAATTAGGTTGATTTATAGACCCTTAGGTTGATTTATAGACCTAAAGTAGACGTTTAAAATAGGTTTATTTTTTTAGATCTAAAATAGGTTGATATACAGACCTAAAATAGACGATTTATAGACCAGAAATAGACGTCTAAAATAGGTTGATTTTTAGATCTAAAATAGGTTGATATATAGACCTAAAATAGACGCCTAAATTAGGTTGATTTATAGACCCTTAGGTTGATTTATAGACCTAAAGTAGATAATTAAAATAGGTTGATTTATAGACCAGAAATAGACGTCTAAAATAGGTTGATTTTTAGATCTAAAATAGGTTGATATATAGACCTAAAATAGACGCCTAAATTAGGTTGATTTATAGACCCTTAGGTTGATTTATAGACCTAAAGTAGACGTTTAAAATAGATCTAAAATAGGTTGATTTATAGACCAGAAATAGACGTCTAAAATAGGTTGATTTTTAGATCTAAAATAGGTTGATATATAGACCTAAAATAGACGCCTAAATTAGGTTTATTTATAGACCCTTAGGTTTATTTATAGACCTAAAGTAGACGTTTAAAATAGGTTTAATTATTGATCTCAAATAGACCAGAAATAGACGTCTAAATTAGGTTGATTTTTAGATCTAAAATAGGTTGATATATAGACCTAAAATAGACGATTCATAGACCAGAAATAGACGTCTAAAATAGGTTGATTTTTAGATCTAAAATAGGTTGATATATAGACCTAAAATAGACGCCTAAATTAGGTTGATTTATAGACCCTTAGGTTGATTTATAGACCTTAAGTAGACGTTTAAAATAGGTTTAATTATAGATCTCAAATAGACCAGAAATAGACGTCTAAAATAGGTTTATTTTTAGATCTAAAATAGGTTGATATATAGACCTAAAATAGACGATTTATAGACCAGAAATAGACGTCTAATATAGGTTGATTTTTTAGATCTAAAATAGGTTGATATATAGACCTAAAATAGACGCCTAGATTAGGTTGATTTATAGACCCTTAGGTTGATTTATAGACCTAACGTAGACGTTTAAAATAGGTTTATTTATAGATCTAAAATAGGTTGATTTATAGACCAGAAATAGACGTCTAAAAAAGGTTGATTTTTAGATCTAAAACAGGTTGATATATAGACCTAAAATAGACGCCTAAATTAGGTTGATTTATAGACCCTTAGGTTGATTTATAGACCTAAAGTAGACGTTTAAAATAGGTTTATTTATAGATCTAAAATAGACCAGAAATAGACGTCTAAAATAGGTTGATTTTTAGATCTAAAATAGGTTGATATATAGACCTAAAATAGACGCCTAAATTAGGTTGATTTATAGACCCTTAGGTTGATTTATAGACCTAAAGTAGACGTTTAAAATAGATCTAAAATAGGTTGATTTATAGACGTCTAAAATAGGTTGATATATAGACCTAAAATAGACGCCTAAATTAGGTTGATTTATAGACACTTAGGTTGATTTATAGACCTAAAGTAGACGTTTAAAATAGGTTTAATTATAGATCTCAAATAGACCAGAAATAGACGTCTAAAATAGGTTGATTTTTAGATCTAAAATAGGTTGATATAGACCTAAAATAGACGATTTATAGACCAGAAATAGACGTCTAAAATAGGTTGATATATAGACCTAAAATAGACGCCTAAATTAGGTTGATTTATAGACCCTTAGGTTGATTTATAGACCTAAAGTAGACGTTTAAAATAGATCTAAAATAGGTTGATTTATAGACCAGAAATACACGTCCAAAATAGGTTGATTTTTAGATCTAAAATAGGTTGATATATAGACCTAAAATAGACGCCTAAATTAGGTTGATTTATAGACCCTTAGGTTGATTTATAGACCTAAAGTAGACGTTTAAAATAGGTTTATTTTTAGATCTAAAATAGGTTGATATATAGACGTAAAATAGACGATTTATAGACCAGAAATAGACGTCTAAAATAGGTTGATTTTTAGATCTAAAATAGGTTGATATATAGACCTAAAATAGACGCCTAAATTAGGTTGATTTATAGACACTTAGGTTGATTTATAGACCTAACGTAGACATTTAAAATAGCTTTATTTATAGATTCAAAATAGACCAGAAATAGACGTCTAAAATAGGTTGATTTTTAGATCTAAAATAGGTTGATATATAGACCTAAAATAGACGCCTAAATTAGGTTGATTTATAGACCCTTAGGTTGATTTATAGACCTAAAGTAGACGTTTAAAATAGATCTAAAATAGGTTGATTTATAGACCAGAAATAGACGTCTAAAATAGGTTGATTTTTAGATCTAAAATAGGTTGGTATATAGACCTAAAATAGACGCCTAAATTAGGTTGATTTATAGACCCTTAGGTTGATTTATAGACCTAAAGTAGACGTTTAAAATAGGTTTATTTATAGATCTAAAATAGACCAGAAATAGACGTCTAAAATTGGTTGATTTTTAGATCTAAAATAGGTTGATATATAGACCTAAAATAGACGCCTAAATTAGGTTGATTTATAGACCCTTAGGTTGATTTATAGACCTAAAGTAGACGTTTAAAATAGATCTAAAATAGGTTGATTTATAGACCAGAAATAGACGTCTAAAATAGGTTGATTTTTAGATCTAAAATAGGTTGATATATAGACCTAAAATAGACGCCTAAATTAGGTTGATTTATAGACCCTTAGGTTGATTTATAGACCTAACGTAGACGTTTAAAATAGGTTTATTTATAGATCTAAAATAGGTTGATTTATAGACCAGAAATAGACGTCTAAAATAGGTTGATTTTTAGATCTAAAATAGGTATATATATAGACCTAAAATAGACGCCTAAATTAGGTTGATTTATAGACCCTTAGGTTGATTTATAGACCTAAAGTAGACGTTTAAAATAGATCTAAAATAGGTTGATTTATAGACCAGAAATAGACGTCTAAAATAGGTTGATTTTTAGATCTAAAATAGGTTGATATATAGACCTAAAATAGACGCCTAAATTAGGTTGATTTATAGACCCTTAGGTTGATTTATAGACCTAAAGTAGACGTTTAAAATAGATCTAAAATAGGTTGATTTATAGACCAGAAATAGACGTCTAAAATAGGTTGATTTTTTAGATCTAAAAGAGGTTGATATATAGACCTAAAATAGACACCTAGATTAGGTTGATTTATAGACCCTTAGGTTGATTTATAGACCTAACGTAGACGTTTAAAATAGGTTTATTTATAGATCTAAAATAGGTTGATTTATATACCAGAAATAGACGTCTAAAATAGGTTGATTTTTAGATCTAAAATAGGTATATATATAGACCTAAAATAGACGCCTAAATTAGGTTGATTTATAGACCCTTAGGTTGATTTATAGACCTAAAGTAGACGTTTAAAATAGATCTAAAATAGGTTGATTTATAGACCAGAAATAGACGTCTAAAATAGGTTAATTTTTAGATCTAAAATACGTTGATATATAGACCTAAAATAGACGCCTAAATTAGGTTGATTTATAGACCCTTAGGTTTATTTATAGACCTAAAGTAGACGTTTAAAATAGGTTTATTTTTAGATCTAAAATAGGTTGATATATAGACCTAAAATAGACGATTTATAGACCAGAAATAGACGTCTAAAATAGGTTGATTTTTAGATCTAAAATAGGTTGATATATAGACCTAAAATAGACGCCTAAATTAGGTTGATTTATAGACCCTTAGGTTGATTTATAGACCTAAAGTAGATGTTTAAAATAGATCTAAAATAGGTTTATTTATAGACCAGAAATAGACGTCTAAAAAAGGTTGATTTTTAAACAAAAAATAGACGTCTAAAAAAGGTTGATTTTTAAACCAAAAATAGACGTCTAAAATAGGTTGATTTTTAGACCAAAAATAGACGTCTAAAAAAGGTTGATTTTTAAACCAAAAATAGACGTCTAAAATAGGTTGATTTTTAAACCAAAAATAGACGTCTAAAATAGGTTAATTTTTAAACCAGAAATAGACGTCTAGAATAGATTGATTTTTAGATCTAAAATAGGTTGATATATAGACCTAAAATAGACACCTAAATTAGGTTAATTTATAGACCCTTAGGTTGATTTATAGACCTAAAGTAGACGTTCAAAATAGGTTTATTTATAGATCTAAAATAGGTTGATTTATAGACCAGAAATAGAAGTCTAAAATAGGTTGATTTTTAGATCTAAAATAGGTTGATATATAGACCTAAAATAGACGCCTAAATTAGGTTGATTTATAGACCCTTAGGTTGATTTATAGACCTAAAGTAGACGTTTAGAATAGGTTTATTTATAGATCTAAAATAGACCAGAAATAGACGTCTAAAATAGGTTGATTTTTAGATCTAAAATAGGTTGATATATAGACCTAAAATAGACGCCTAAATTAGGTTGATTTATAGACCCTTAGGTTGATTTATAGACCTAAATTAGACGTTTAAAATAGATCTAAAATAGGTTGATTTATAGACCAGAAATAGACGTCTAAAATAGGTTGATATATAGACCTAAAATAGACGCCTAAATTAGGTTGATTTATAGACACTTAGGTTGATTTATAGACCTAAAGTAGACGTTTAAAATAGGTTTAATTATAGATCTCAAATAGACCAGAAATAGACGTCTAAAATAGGTTGATTTTTAGATCTAAAATAGGTTGATATAGACCTAAAATAGACGATTTATAGACCAGAAATAGACGTCTAAAATAGGTTGATATATAGACCTAAAATAGACGCCTAAATTAGGTTGATTTATAGACCCTTAGGTTGATTTATAGACCTAAAGTAGACGTTTAAAATAGGTTTATTTTTAGATCTAAAATAGGTTGATATATAGACCTAAAATAGACGATTTATAGACCAGAAATAGACGTCTAAAATAGGTTGATTTTTAGATCTAAAATAGGTTGATATATAGACCTAAAATAGACGCCTAAATTAGGTTGATTTATAGACACTTAGGTTGATTTATAGACCTAACGTAGACATTTAAAATAGGTTTATTTATAGATTTAAAATAGACCAGAAATAGACGTCTAAAATAGGTTGATTTTTAGATCTAAAATAGGTTGATATATAGACCTAAAATAGACGCCTAAATTAGGTTGATTTATAGACCCTTAGGTTGATTTATAGACCTAAAGTAGACGTTTAAAATAGATCTAAAATAGGTTGATTTATAGACCAGAAATAGACGTCCAAAATAGGTTGATTTTTAGATCTAAAATAGGTTGATATAAAGACCTAAAATAGACGCCTAAATTAGGTTTATTTATAGACCCTTAGGTTTATTTATAGACCTAAAGTAGACGTTTAAAATAGGTTTAATTATTGATCTCAAATAGACCAGAAATAGACGTCTAAATTAGGTTGATTTTTAGATCTAAAATAGGTTGATATATAGACCTAAAATAGACGATTCATAGACCAGAAATAGACGTCTAAAATAGGTTGATTTTTAGATCTAAAATAGGTTGATATATAGACCTAAAATAGACGATTTATAGACCAGAAATAGACGTCTAAAATAGGTTGATTTTTAGATCTAAAATAGGTTGATATATAGACCTAAAATAGACGCCTAAATTAGGTTGATTTATAGACCCTTAGGTTGATTTATAGACCTAAAGTAGACGTTTAAAATAGATCTAAAATAGGTTGATTTATAGACCAGAAATAGACGTCTAAAATAGGTTGATTTTTAGATCTAAAATAGGTTGATATATAGACCTAAAATAGACGCCTAAATTAGGTTGATTTATAGACCCTTAGGTTGATTTATAGCCCTAAAGTAGACGTTTAAAATAGATCTAAAATAGGTTGATTTATAGACCAGAAATAGACGTCTAAAATAGGTTGATATATAGACCTAAAATAGACGCCTAAATTAGGTTGATTTATAGACACTTAGGTTGATTTATAGACCTAAAGTAGACGTTTAAAATAGGTTTAATTATAGATCTCAAATAGACCAGAAATAGACGTCTAAAATAGGTTGATTTTTAGATCTAAAATAGGTTGATATAGACCTAAAATAGACGATTTATAGACCAGAAATAGACGTCTAAAATAGGTTGATATATAGACCTAAAATAGACGCCTAAATTAGGTTGATTTATAGACCCTTAGGTTTATTTATAGACCTAAAGTAGATGTTTAAAATAGATCTAAAATAGGTTTATTTATAGACCAGAAATAGACGTCTAAAATAGGTTGATTTTTTAGATCTAAAATAGGTTGATATATAGACCTAAAATAGACACCTAGATTAGGTTGATTTATAGACCCTTAGGTTGATTTATAGACCTAACGTAGACGTTTAAAATAGGTTTATTTATAGATCTAAAATAGGTTGATTTATAGACCAGAAATAGACGTCTAAAATAGGTTAACTTTTAGATCTAAAATAGGTTGATATATAGACCTAAAATAGACGCCTAAATTAGGTTGATTTATAGACCCTTAGGTTGATTTATAGACCTAAAGTAGACGTTTAAAATAGGTTTATTTATAGATCTAAAATAGACCAGAAATAGACGTCTAAAATAGGTTGATTTTTAGATCTAAAATAGGTTGATATATAGACCTAAAATAGACGCCTAAATTAGGTTGATTTATAGACCCTTAGGTTGATTTATAGACCTAAAGTAGACGTTTAAAATAGATCTAAAATAGGTTGATTTATAGACCAGAAATAGACGTCTAAAATAGGTTGATTTTTAGATCTAAAATAGGTTGATATATAGACCTAAAATAGACGCCTAAATTAGGTTGATTTATAGACCCTTAGGTTGATTTATAGACCTAAAGTAGACGTTTAAAATAGATCTAAAATAGGTTGATTTATAGACCAGAAATAGACGTCTAAAATAGGTTGATTTTTTAGATCTAAAATAGGTTTATATATAGACCTAAAATAGACACCTAGATTAGGTTGATTTATAGACCCTTAGGTTGATTTATAGACCTAACGTAGACGTTTAAAATAGGTTTATTTATAGATCTAAAATAGGTTGATTTATAGACCAGAAATAGACGTCTAAAATAGGTTGATTTTTAGATCTAAAATAGGTTGATATATAGACCTAAAATAGACGCCTAAATTAGGTTGATTTATAGACCCTTAGGTTGATTTATAGACCTAAAGTAGACGTTTAAAATAGATCTAAAATAGGTTGATTTATAGACCAGAAATAGACGTCTAAAATAGGTTGATTTTTAGATCTAAAATAGGTTGGTATATAGACCTAAAATAGACGCCTAAATTAGGTTGATTTATAGACCCTTAGGTTGATTTATAGACCTAAAGTAGACGTTTAAAATAGGTTTATTTATAGATCTAAAATAGACCAGAAATAGACGTCTAAAATTGGTTGATTTTTAGATCTAAAATAGGTTGATATATAGACCTAAAATAGACGCCTAAATTAGGTTGATTTATAGACCCTTAGGTTGATTTATAGACCTAAAGTAGACGTTTAAAATAGATCTAAAATAGGTTGAGTTATAGACCAGAAATAGACGTCTAAAATAGGTTGATTTTTAGATCTAAAATAGGTTGATATATAGACCTAAAATAGACGCCTAAATTAGGTTGATTTATAGACCCTTAGGTTGATTTATAGACCTAACGTAGACGTTTAAAATAGGTTTATTTATAGATCTAAAATAGGTTGATTTATAGACCAGAAATAGACGTCTAAAATAGGTTGATTTTTAGATCTAAAATAGGTATATATATAGACCTAAAATAGACGCCTAAATTAGGTTGATTTATAGACCCTTAGGTTGATTTATAGACCTAAAGTAGACGTTTAAAATAGATCTAAAATAGGTTGATTTATAGACCAGAAATAGACGTCTAAAATAGGTTAATTTTTAGATCTAAAATAGGTTGATATATAGACCTAAAATAGACGCCTAAATTAGGTTGATTTATAGACCCTTAGGTTGATTTATAGACCTAAAGTAGACGTTTAAAATAGGTTTATTTATAGATCTAAAATAGACCAGAAATAGACGTCTAAAATAGGTTGATTTTTAGATCTAAAATAGGTTGATATATAGACCTAAAATAGACGCCTAAATTAGGTTGATTTATAGACCCTTAGGTTGATTTATAGACCTAAAGTAGACGTTTAAAATAGATCTAAAATAGGTTGATTTATAGACCAGAAATAGACGTCTAAAATAGGTTGATATATAGACCTAAAATAGACGCCTAAATTAGGTTGATTTATAGACACAGGTTGATTTATAGACCTAAAGTAGACGTTTAAAATAGGTTTAATTATAGATCTCAAATAGACCAGAAATAGACGTCTAAAATAGGTTGATTTTTAGATCTAAAATAGGTTGATATAGACCTAAAATAGACGATTTATAGACCAGAAATAGACGTCTAAAATAGGTTGATATATAGACCTAAAATAGACGCCTAAATTAGGTTGATTTATAGACCCTTAGGTTTATTTATAGACCTAAAGTAGACGTTTAAAATAGGTTTATTTTTAGATCTAAAATAGGTTGATATATAGACCTAAAATAGACGATTTATAGACCAGAAATAGACGTCTAAAATAGGTTGATTTTTAGATCTAAAATAGGTTGATATATAGACCTAAAATAGACGCCTAAATTAGGTTGATTTATAGACCCTTAGGTTGATTTATAGACCTAAAGTAGATGTTTAAAATAGATCTAAAATAGGTTTATTTATAGACCAGAAATAGACGTCTAAAAAGTTGATTTTTAAACAAAAAATAGACGTCTAAAAAAGGTTGATTTTTAAACCAAAAATAGACGTCTAAAATAGGTTGATTTTTAGACCAAAAATAGACGTCTAAAAAAGGTTGATTTTTAAACCAAAAATAGACGTCTAAAATAGGTTGATTTTTAAACCAAAAATAGACGTCTAAAATAGGTTAATTTTTAAACCAGAAATAGACGTCTAGAATAGATTGATTTTTAGATCTAAAATAGGTTGATATATAGACCTAAAATACACACCTAAATTAGGTTGATTTATAGACCCTTAGGTTGATTTATAGACCTAAAGTAGACGTTCAAAATAGGTTTATTTATAGATCTAAAATAGGTTGATTTATAGACCAGAAATAGAAGTCTAAAATAGGTTGATTTTTAGATCTAAAATAGGTTGATATATAGACCTAAAATAGACGCCTAAATTAGGTTGATTTATAGACCCTTAGATTGATTTATAGACCTAAAGTAGACGTTTAAAATAGGTTTATTTATAGATCTAAAATAGACCAGAAATAGACGTCTAAAATAGGTTGATTTTTAGATCTAAAATAGGTTGATATATAGACCTAAAATAGACGCCTAAAATAGGTTGATTTATAGACCCTTAGGTTGATTTATAGACCTAAATTAGACGTTTAAAATAGATCTAAAATAGGTTGATTTATAGACCAGAAATAGACGTCTAAAATAGGTTGATATATAGACCTAAAATAGACGCCTAAATTAGGTTGATTTATAGACACTTAGGTTGATTTATAGACCTAAAGTAGACGTTTAAAATAGGTTTAATTATAGATCTCAAATAGACCAGAAATAGACGTCTAAAATAGGTTGATTTTTAGATCTAAAATAGGTTGATATAGACCTAAAATAGACGATTTATAGACCAGAAATAGACGTCTAAAATAGGTTGATATATAGACCTAAAATAGACGCCTAAATTAGGTTGATTTATAGACCCTTAGGTTGATTTATAGACCTAAAGTAGACGTTTAAAATAGGTTTATTTTTAGATCTAAAATAGGTTGATATATAGACCTAAAATAGACGATTTATAGACCAGAAATAGACGTCTAAAATAGGTTGATTTTTAGATCTAAAATAGGTTGATATATAGACCTAAAATAGACGCCTAAATTAGGTTGATTTATAGACCCTTAGGTTGATTTATAGACCTAAAGTAGACGTTTAAAATAGGTTTATTTATAGATCTAAAATAGACCAGAAATAGACGTCTAAAATAGGTTGGTTTTTAGATCTAAAATAGGTTGATATATAGACCTAAAATAGACGCCTAAATTAGGTTGATTTATAGACCCTTAGGTTGATTTATAGACCTAAAGTAGATGTTTAAAATAGATCTAAAATAGGTTTATTTATAGACCAGAAATAGACGTCTAAAAAAGGTTGATTTTTAAACAAAAAATAGACGTCTAAAAAAGGTTGATTTTTAAACAAAAAATAGACGTCTAAAATAGGTTGATTTTTAGACCAAAAATAGACGTCTAAAAAAGGTTGATTTTAAAAGAAAAAATAGACGTCTAAAATAGGTTGATTTTTAAACCAAAAATAGACGTCTAAAATAGGTTAATTTTTAAACCAGAAATAGACGTCTAGAATAGATTGATTTTTAGACCTAAAATAGGTTGATATATAGACCTAAAATAGACACCTAAATTAGGTTGATTTATAGACCCTTAGGTTGATTTATAGACCTAAAGTAGACGTTCAAAATAGGTTTATTTATAGATCTAAAATAGGTTGATTTATAGACCAGAAATAGAAGTCTAAAATAGGTTGATTTTTTAGATCTAAAATAGGTTGATATATAGACCTAAAATAGACGCCTAGATTAGGTTGATTTATAGACCCTTAGGTTGATTTATAGACCTAAAGTAGACGTTTAAAATAGATCTAAAATAGGTTGATTTATAGACCAGAAATAGACGTCCAAAATAGGTTGATTTTTAGATCTAAAATAGGTTGATATATAGACCTAAAATAGACGCCTAAATTAGGTTTATTTATAGACCCTTAGGTTTATTTATAGACCTAAAGTAGACGTTTAAAATAGGTTTAATTATTGATCTCAAATAGACCAGAAATAGACGTCTAAATTAGGTTGATTTTTAGATCTAAAATAGGTTGATATATAGACCTAAAATAGACGATTCATAGACCAGAAATAGACGTCTAAAATAGGTTGATTTTTAGATCTAAATTAGGTTGATATAAAGACCTAAAATAGACGCTTAAATTAGGTTGAGTTATAGACCCTTAGGTTGATTTATAGACCTAAAGTAGACGTTTAAAATAGGTTTATTTATAGATCTAAAATAGACCAGAAATAGACGTCTAAAATAGGTTGATTTTTAGATCTAAAATAGGTTGATATATAGACCTAAAATAGACGCCTAAATTAGGTTGATTTATAGACCCTTAGGTTGATTTATAGACCTAAAGTAGACGTTTAAAATAGATCTAAAATAGGTTGATTTATAGACCAGAAATAGACGTCTAAAATAGGTTGATATATAGACCTAAAATAGACGCCTAAATTAGGTTGATTTATAGACACTTAGGTTGATTTATAGACCTAAAGTAGACGTTTAAAATAGGTTTAATTATAGATCTCAAATAGACCAGAAATAGACGTCTAAAATAGGTTGATTTTTAGATCTAAAATAGGTTGATATAGACCTAAAAAGACGATTTATAGACCAGAAATAGACGTCTAAAATAGGTTGATATATAGACCTAAAATAGACGCCTAAATTAGGTTGATTTATAGACCCTTAGGTTGATTTATAGACCTAAAGTAGACGTTTAAAATAGGTTTATTTTTAGATCTAAAATAGGTTGATATATAGACCTAAAATAGACGATTTATAGACCAGAAATAGACGTCTAAAATAGGTTGATTTTTAGATCTAAAATAGGTTGATATATAGACCTAAAATAGACGCCTAAATTAGGTTGATTTATAGACCCTTAGGTTGATTTATAGACCTAAAGTAGATGTTTAAAATAGATCTAAAATAGGTTTATTTATAGACCAGAAATAGACGTCTAAAAAAGGTTGATTTTTAAACAAAAAATAGACGTCTAAAAAAGGTTGATTTTTAAACCAAAAATAGACGTCTAAAATAGGTTGATTTTTAGACCAAAAATAGACGTCTAAAAAAGGTTGATTTTTAAACCAAAAATAGACGTCTAAAATAGGTTGATTTTTAAACCAAAAATAGACGTCTAAAATAGGTTAATTTTTAAACCAGAAATAGACGTCTAGAATAGATTGATTTTTAGATCTAAAATAGGTTGATATATAGACCTAAAATAGACACCTAAATTAGGTTGATTTATAGACCCTTAGGTTGATTTATAGACCTAAAGTAGACGTTCAAAATAGGTTTATTTATAGATCTAAAATAGGTTGATTTATAGACCAGAAATAGAAGTCTAAAATAGGTTGATTTTTAGATCTAAAATAGGTTGATATATAGACCTAAAATAGACGCCTAAATTAGGTTGATTTATAGACCCTTAGGTTGATTTATAGACCTAAAGTAGACGTTTAAAATAGGTTTATTTTTAGATCTTTAGGTCTGTGGGAATGGCCCGTTGTCTACTTGGTTTCCAGTCCTTGCCCAAAGACAGCCGGGCTAGGCTACAGCGATACCTGTTCTGCGGATGGACGAGTAGGGGGCACACTGCAAACGATTTTGGAGCGATCTGGCAAAAAATGCCCGTCGCATGTTGATCAAATTTTCTTTGAAACATTGCTCGTGCCTGCAAAGACTGGCTGGAAGCGCGTTACGATTTATAGACCAGAAATAGACGTCTAAAATAGGTTGATTTTTAGATCTAAAATAGGTTGATATATAAGACCTAAAATAGACGCCTAAATTAGGTTGATTTATAGACCCTTAGGTTGATTTATAGACCTAAAGTAGACGCTTAAAATAGGTTTATTTTTAGATCTAAAATAGGTTGATATATAGACCTAAAATAGAAGATTTATAGACCAGAAATAGACGTCTAAAATAGGTTGATTTTTAGATCTAAAATAGGTTGATATATAGACCTAAAATAGACGATTTATAGACCAGAAAAAGACGTCTAAAATAGGTTGATTTTTAGATCTAAAATAGGTTGATATATAGACCTAAAATAGACGCCTAAATTAGGTTGATTTATAGACCCTTAGGTTGATTTATAGACCTAAAGTAGACGTTTAAAATAGGTTTATTTTTTTAGATCTAAAAGAGGTTGATATACAGACCTAAAATAGACGATTTATAGACCAGAAATAGACGTCTAAAATAGGTTGATTTTTAGATCTAAAATAGGTTGATATATAGACCTAAAATAGACGCCTAAATTAGGTTGATTTATAGACCCTTAGGTTGATTTATAGACCTAAAGTAGATAATTAAAATAGGTTGATTTATAGACCAGAAATAGACGTCTAAAATAGGTTGATTTTTAGATCTAAAATAGGTTGATATATAGACCTAAAATAGACGCCTAAATTAGGTTGATTTATAGACCTAAAGTAGACGTTCAAAATAGGTTTATTTATAGATCTAAAATAGGTTGATTTATAGACCAGAAATAGACGTCTAAAATAGGTTGATTTTTTAGATCTAAAATAGGTTGATATATAGACCTAAAATATACGCCTAGATTAGGTTGATTTATAGACCTAACGTAGACGTTTAAAATAGGTTTAATTATAGATCTCAAATAGACCAGAAATAGACGTCTAAAATAGGTTGATTTTTAGATCTAAAATAGGTTGATATATAGACCTAAAATAGACGATTTATAGACCAGAAATAGACGTCTAAAATAGGCTGATTTTTAGATCTAAAATAGGTTGATATATAGACCTAAAATAGACGCCTAAATTAGGTTGATTTATAGACCCTTAGGTTGATTTATAGACCTAAAGTAGACGTTTAAAATAGATCTAAAATAGGTTGATTTATAGACCAGAAATAGACGTCTAAAATAGGTTGATTTTTAGATCTAAAATAGGTTGATATATAGACCTAAAATAGACGCCTAAATTAGGTTGATTTATAGACCCTTAGGTTGATTTATAGACCTAAAGTAGACGTTTAAAATAGATCTAAAATAGGTTGATTTATAGACCAGAAATAGACGTCTAAAATAGGTTGATTTTTTAGATCTAAAATAGGTTTATATATAGACCTAAAATAGACACCTAGATTAGGTTGATTTATAGACCCTTAGGTTGATTTATAGACCTAACGTAGACGTTTAAAATAGGTTTATTTATAGATCTAAAATACCGTTTTTTTCCGTGTATAGTGCGCAAAATTTTACTAATTTATTGTCCTAAAATCCGGGGTGCGCATTATACATGGGTACAAAAAAAAAAAAAAAAAAATTTTTTTTTTTTTTTAAATTTTTTTTTTTTTTTTTTAAGTCCCAATGATCGTCACACACGCAGGGAGGCAATGGGTCCCATTTTTATAGTCTTTGGTATGGTCTTAACTAGGCTGGATGTAATTTTTTTTGTTGGCGTTGATTTCTCCGACTGCCCATAAACGCACCACCGCGCTTCGTGCGCGCACGGGACAGCAAACGAGCAGGTGATCGAGCAAGCGTCTGATACGAGAGCATTGCGGTCGCATGGAGCGTGTTTGAAGTGAACAGCAGAGAAGAAAGGCAAAGTGTTGTGAAATAAAATGCACAGAACGGATGCGCAAGACACGTCAGCTATATAAAGAGCGAGAGTTGTTTTCTTCCTATTAGTTTCAATTCACAGTTTAATTAGCAGTTTCAATCAGCAAATAACAAAATGTGTATTACAGGTAATATTTTATTTCACAACACTTTGCCTTGTTCCTTTGGTCTCTGCTGTTCATCCTAAAACACAAAGGCGCTCTTTAAGCAATGCGACAGTGAGCGCCCGGCGCGCTGCGGTTGCGCAACCGCACCAATTAAGCTCCCTGCGCAGTGCGCACTGAGGTCCACTTAAATTTTAGAAAGTACATCAGGACTTTAAAAATATCTTCTAAATTTCAGCGACGGCTCTGTCACAATAATCGGCCAGCCCGGTGCAGTTGGGCGGTCGGCGGCGCGCTACGGTTGAGCGTTCTCTCGCACGCTCTCTCTCTCGCTCTCTCTCGCTCTCGCACACACGCAAACCGGATATCATACGGAGGCCGCCATTACAGATGCGCAGAACGGATGAGCAAGACACGTCAGCTATATAAAGAGCGAGAGTTCAGTTCTCTACCTAAATCCGTATTACAGGTAATATTTTATTTCACAACACTTTGCCTTGTTCCTTTCTTCTCTGCTGTTCACTTCAAACACGCTCCATGCGCACGGAGCGCGGTGGTGCGTTTATGGGCAGTCGGAGAAATCAACGCCAACAAAAAAAATTACATCCAGCCTAGTTAAGACTATACCAAAGACTATAAAAATGGGACCCATTGCCTCCCTGCGTGTGTGACGATCATTGGGACTTAAAAAAAAAAAAAAAAAAAAAAAAAATTAAAAATTTTTTTAAAAAAAATTCATAAAAATTCGGTGCGTATTATACATGGGTACAAGCTTTTTTCCAGCATCAGCATGCCATTTTTAGGGGTGCGTACTATACATGGGGGCGCACTATACACGGAAAAAAACGGTAGGTTGATTTATAGACCAGAAATAGACGTCTAAAATAGGTTGATTTTTAGATCTAAAATAGGTTGATATATAGACCTAAAATAGACGCCTAAATTAGGTTGATTTATAGACCCTTAGGTTGATTTATAGACCTAAAGTAGACGTTTAAAATAGATCTAAAATAGGTTGATTTATAGACCAGAAATAGACGTCTAAAATAGGTTGATTTTTAGATCTAAAATAGGTTGGTATATAGACCTAAAATAGACGCCTAAATTAGGTTGATTTATAGACCCTTAGGTTGATTTATAGACCTAAAGTAGACGTTTAAAATAGGTTTATTTATAGATCTAAAATAGACCAGAAATAGACGTCTAAAATTGGTTGATTTTTAGATCTAAAATAGGTTGATATATAGACCTAAAATAGACGCCTAAATTAGGTTGATTTATAGACCCTTAGGTTGATTTATAGACCTAAAGTAGACGTTTAAAATAGATCTAAAATAGGTTGATTTATAGACCAGAAATAGACGTCTAAAATAGGTTGATTTTTAGATCTAAAATAGGTTGATATATAGACCTAAAATAGACGCCTAAATTAGGTTGATTTATAGACCCTTAGGTTGATTTATAGACCTAACGTAGACGTTTAAAATAGGTTTATTTATAGATCTAAAATAGGTTGATTTATAGACCAGAAATAGACGTCTAAAATAGGTTGATTTTTAGATCTAAAATAGGTATATATATAGACCTAAAATAGACGCCTAAATTAGGTTGATTTATAGACCCTTAGGTTAATTTATAGACCTAAAGTAGACGTTTAAAATAGATCTAAAATAGGTTGATTTATAGACCAGAAATAGACGTCTAAAATAGGTTAATTTTTAGATCTAAAATAGGTTGATATATAGACCTAAAATAGACGCCTAAATTAGGTTGATTTATAGACCCTTAGGTTGATTTATAGACCTAAAGTAGACGTTTAAAATAGGTTTATTTATAGATCTAAAATAGACCAGAAATAGACGTCTAAAATAGGTTGATTTTTAGATCTAAAATAGGTTGATATATAGACCTAAAATAGACGCCTAAATTAGGTTGATTTATAGACCCTTAGGTTGATTTATAGACCTAAAGTAGACGTTTAAAATAGATCTAAAATAGGTTGATTTATAGACCAGAAATAGACGTCTAAAATAGGTTGATATATAGCCCTAAAATAGACGCCTAAATTAGGTTGATTTATAGACACTTAGGTTGATTTATAGACCTAAAGTAGACGTTTAAAATAGGTTTAATTATAGATCTCAAATAGACCAGAAATAGACGTCTAAAATAGGTTGATTTTTAGATCTAAAATAGGTTGATATAGACCTAAAATAGACGATTTATAGACCAGAAATAGACGTCTAAAATAGGTTGATATATAGACCTAAAATAGACGCCTAAATTAGGTTGATTTATAGACCCTTAGGTTTATTTATAGACCTAAAGTAGACGTTTAAAATAGGTTTATTTTTAGATCTAAAATAGGTTGATATATAGACCTAAAATAGACGATTTATAGACCAGAAATAGACGTCTAAAATAGGTTGATTTTTAGATCTAAAATAGGTTGATATATAGACCTAAAATAGACGCCTAAATTAGGTTGATTTATAGACCCTTAGGTTGATTTATAGACCTAAAGTAGATGTTTAAAATAGATCTAAAATAGGTTTATTTATAGACCAGAAATAAACGTCTAAAAAAGGTTGATTTTTAAACAAAAAATAGACGTCTAAAAAAGGTTGATTTTTAAACCAAAAATAGACGTCTAAAATAGGTTGATTTTTAGACCAAAAATAGACGTCTAAAAAAGGTTGATTTTTAAACCAAAAATAGACGTCTAAAATAGGTTGATTTTTAAACCAGAAATAGACGTCTAGAATAGATTGATTTTTAGATCTAAAATAGGTTGATATATAGACCTAAAATAGACACCTAAATTAGGTTGATTTATAGACCCTTAGGTTGATTTATAGACCTAAAGTAGACGTTCAAAATAGGTTTATTTATAGATCTAAAATAGGTTGATTTATAGACCAGAAATAGAAGTCTAAAATAGGTTGATTTTTAGATCTAAAATAGGTTGATATATAGACCTAAAATAGACGCCTAAATTAGGTTGATTTATAGACCCTTAGGTTGATTTATAGACCTAAAGTAGACGTTTAAAATAGGTTTATTTATAGATCTAAAATAGACCAGAAATAGACGTCTAAAATAGGTTGATTTTTAGATCTAAAATAGGTTGATATATAGACCTAAAATAGACGCCTAAATTAGGTTGATTTATAGACCCTTAGGTTGATTTATAGACCTAAATTAGACGTTTAAAATAGGTTTATTTTTTTAGATCTAAAATAGGTTGATATACAGACCTAAAATAGACGATTTATAGACCAGAAATAGACGTCTAAAATAGGTTGATTTTTAGATCTAAAATAGGTTGATATATAGACCTAAAATAGACGCCTAAATTAGGTTGATTTATAGACCCTTAGGTTGATTTATAGACCTAAAGTAGATAATTAAAATAGGTTGATTTATAGACCAGAAATAGACGTCTAAAATAGGTTGATTTTTAGATCTAAAATAGGTTGATATATAGACCTAAAATAGACGCCTAAATTAGGTTGATTTATAGACCCTTAGGTTGATTTATAGACCTAAAGTAGACGTTTAAAATAGATCTAAAATAGGTTGATTTATAGACCAGAAATAGACGTCTAAAATAGGTTGATATATAGACCTAAAATAGACGCCTAAATTAGGTTGATTTATAGACACTTAGGTTGATTTATAGACCTAAAGTAGACGTTTAAAATAGGTTTAATTATAGATCTCAAATAGACCAGAAATAGACGTCTAAAATAGGTTGATTTGTAGATCTAAAATAGGTTGATATAGACCTAAAATAGACGATTTATAGACCAGAAATAGACGTCTAAAATAGGTTGATATATAGACCTAAAATAGACGCCTAAATTAGGTTGATTTATAGACCCTTAGGTTGATTTATAGACCTAAAGTAGACGTTTAAAATAGATCTAAAATAGGTTGATTTATAGACCAGAAATAGACGTCTAAAATAGGTTGATTTTTAGATCTAAAATAGGTTGATATATAGACCTAAAATAGACGCCTAAATTAGGTTGAATTATAGACCCTTAGGTTGATTTATAGACCTAAAGTAGACGTTTAAAATAGGTTTATTTTTAGATCTAAAATAGGTTGATATATAGACCTAAAATAGACGATTTATAAACCAGAAATAGACGTCTAAAATAGGTTGATATATAGACCTAAAATAGACGCCTAAATTAGGTTGATTTATAGATCTAAAATAGGTTGATATATAGACCTAAAATAGACGCCTAAATTAGGTTGATTTATAGACCTAAAGTAGACGTTTAAAATAGATCTAAAATAGGTTGATTTATAGACCAGAAATAGACGTCTAAAATAGGTTGATTTTTAGATCTAAAATAGGTTGATATATAGACCTAAAATAGACGCCTAAATTAGGTTGATTTATAGACCCTTAGGTTGATTTATAGACCTTAAGTAGACGTTTAAAATAGGTTTAATTATAGATCTCAAATAGACCAGAAATAGACGTCTAAAATAGGTTTATTTTTAGATCTAAAATAGGTTGATATATAGACCTAAAATAGACGATTTATAGACCAGAAATAGACGTCTAATATAGGTTGATTTTTTAGATCTAAAATAGGTTGATATATAGACCTAAAATAGACGCCTAGATTAGGTTGATTTATAGACCCTTAGGTTGATTTATAGACCTAACGTAGACGTTTAAAATAGGTTTATTTATAGATCTAAAATAGGTTGATTTATAGACCAGAAATAGACGTCTAAAAAAGGTTGATTTTTAGATCTAAAACAGGTTGATATATAGACCTAAAATAGACGCCTAAATTAGGTTGATTTATAGACCCTTAGGTTGATTTATAGACCTAAAGTAGACGTTTAAAATAGGTTTATTTATAGATCTAAAATAGACCAGAAATAGACGTCTAAAATAGGTTGATTTTTAGATCTAAAATAGGTTGATATATAGACCTAAAATAGACGCCTAAATTAGGTTGATTTATAGACCCTTAGGTTGATTTATAGACCTAAAGTAGACGTTTAAAATAGATCTAAAATAGGTTGATTTATAGACCAGAAATAGACGTCCAAAATAGGTTGATTTTTAGATCTAAAATAGGTTGATATAAAGACCTAAAATAGACGCCTAAATTAGGTTTATTTATAGACCCTTAGGTTTATTTATAGACCTAAAGTAGACGTTTAAAATAGGTTTAATTATTGATCTCAAATAGACCAGAAATAGACGTCTAAATTAGGTTGATTTTTAGATCTAAAATAGGTTGATATATAGACCTAAAATAGACGATTCATAGACCAGAAATAGACGTCTAAAATAGGTTGATTTTTAGATCTAAAATAGGTTAATATATAGACCTAAAATAGACGATTTATAGACCAGAAATAGACGTCTAAAATAGGTTGATTTTTAGATCTAAAATAGGTTGATATATAGACCTAAAATAGACGCCTAAATTAGGTTGATTTATAGACCCTTAGGTTGATTTATAGACCTAAAGTAGACGTTTAAAATAGATCTAAAATAGGTTGATTTATAGACCAGAAATAGACGTCTAAAATAGGTTGATTTTTAGATCTAAAATAGGTTGATATATAGACCTAAAATAGACGCCTAAATTAGGTTGATTTATAGACCCTTAGGTTGATTTATAGACCTAAAGTAGACGTTTAAAATAGATCTAAAATAGGTTGATTTATAGACCAGAAATAGACGTCCAAAATAGGTTGATTTTTAGATCTAAAATAGGTTGATATAAAGACCTAAAATAGACGCCTAAATTAGGTTTATTTATAGACCCTTAGGTTTATTTATAGACCTAAAGTAGACGTTTAAAATAGGTTTAATTATTGATCTCAAATAGACCAGAAATAGACGTCTAAATTAGGTTGATTTTTAGATCTAAAATAGGTTGATATATAGACCTAAAATAGACGATTCATAGACCAGAAATAGACGTCTAAAATAGGTTGATTTTTAGATCTAAAATAGGTTGATATATAGACCTAAAATAGACGATTTATAGACCAGAAATAGACGTCTAAAATAGGTTGATTTTTAGATCTAAAATAGGTTGATATATAGACCTAAAATAGACGCCTAAATTAGGTTGATTTATAGACCCTTAGGTTGATTTATAGACCTAAAGTAGACGTTTAAAATAGATCTAAAATAGGTTGATTTATAGACCAGAAATAGACGTCTAAAATAGGTTGATTTTTAGATCTAAAATAGGTTGATATATAGACCTAAAATAGACGCCTAAATTAGGTTGATTTATAGACCCTTAGGTTGATTTATAGACCTAAAGTAGACGTTTAAAATAGATCTAAAATAGGTTGATTTATAGACCAGAAATAGACGTCTAAAATAGGTTGATATATAGACCTAAAATAGACGCCTAAATTAGGTTGATTTATAGACACTTAGGTTGATTTATAGACCTAAAGTAGACGTTTAAAATAGGTTTAATTATAGATCTCAAATAGACCAGAAATAGACGTCTAAAATAGGTTGATTTTTAGATCTAAAATAGGTTGATATAGACCTAAAATAGACGATTTATAGACCAGAAATAGACGTCTAAAATAGGTTGATATATAGACCTAAAATAGACGCCTAAATTAGGTTGATTTATAGACCCTTAGGTTTATTTATAGACCTAAAGTAGATGTTTAAAATAGATCTAAAATAGGTTTATTTATAGACCAGAAATAGACGTCTAAAATAGGTTGATTTTTTAGATCTAAAATAGGTTGATATATAGACCTAAAATAGACACCTAGATTAGGTTGATTTATAGACCCTTAGGTTGATTTATAGACCTAACGTAGACGTTTAAAATAGGTTTATTTATAGATCTAAAATAGGTTGATTTATAGACCAGAAATAGACGTCTAAAATAGGTTAACTTTTAGATCTAAAATAGGTTGATATATAGACCTAAAATAGACGCCTAAATTAGGTTGATTTATAGACCCTTAGGTTGATTTATAGACCTAAAGTAGACGTTTAAAATAGGTTTATTTATAGATCTAAAATAGACCAGAAATAGACGTCTAAAATAGGTTGATTTTTAGATCTAAAATAGGTTGATATATAGACCTAAAATAGACGCCTAAATTAGGTTGATTTATAGACCCTTAGGTTGATTTATAGACCTAAAGTAGACGTTTAAAATAGATCTAAAATAGGTTGATTTATAGACCAGAAATAGACGTCTAAAATAGGTTGATTTTTAGATCTAAAATAGGTTGATATATAGACCTAAAATAGACGCCTAAATTAGGTTGATTTATAGACCCTTAGGTTGATTTATAGACCTAAAGTAGACGTTTAAAATAGATCTAAAATAGGTTGATTTATAGACCAGAAATAGACGTCTAAAATAGGTTGATTTTTTAGATCTAAAATAGGTTTATATATAGACCTAAAATAGACACCTAGATTAGGTTGATTTATAGACCCTTAGGTTGATTTATAGACCTAACGTAGACGTTTAAAATAGGTTTATTTATAGATCTAAAATAGGTTGATTTATAGACCAGAAATAGACGTCTAAAATAGGTTGATTTTTAGATCTAAAATAGGTTGATATATAGACCTAAAATAGACGCCTAAATTAGGTTGATTTATAGACCCTTAGGTTGATTTATAGACCTAAAGTAGACGTTTAAAATAGATCTAAAATAGGTTGATTTATAGACCAGAAATAGACGTCTAAAATAGGTTGATTTTTAGATCTAAAATAGGTTGGTATATAGACCTAAAATAGACGCCTAAATTAGGTTGATTTATAGACCCTTAGGTTGATTTATAGACCTAAAGTAGACGTTTAAAATAGGTTTATTTATAGATCTAAAATAGACCAGAAATAGACGTCTAAAATTGGTTGATTTTTAGATCTAAAATAGGTTGATATATAGACCTAAAATAGACGCCTAAATTAGGTTGATTTATAGACCCTTAGGTTGATTTATAGACCTAAAGTAGACGTTTAAAATAGATCTAAAATAGGTTGAGTTATAGACCAGAAATAGACGTCTAAAATAGGTTGATTTTTAGATCTAAAATAGGTTGATATATAGACCTAAAATAGACGCCTAAATTAGGTTGATTTATAGACCCTTAGGTTGATTTATAGACCTAACGTAGACGTTTAAAATAGGTTTATTTATAGATCTAAAATAGGTTGATTTATAGACCAGAAATAGACGTCTAAAATAGGTTGATTTTTAGATCTAAAATAGGTATATATATAGACCTAAAATAGACGCCTAAATTAGGTTGATTTATAGACCCTTAGGTTGATTTATAGACCTAAAGTAGACGTTTAAAATAGATCTAAAATAGGTTGATTTATAGACCAGAAATAGACGTCTAAAATAGGTTAATTTTTAGATCTAAAATAGGTTGATATATAGACCTAAAATAGACGCCTAAATTAGGTTGATTTATAGACCCTTAGGTTGATTTATAGACCTAAAGTAGACGTTTAAAATAGGTTTATTTATAGATCTAAAATAGACCAGAAATAGACGTCTAAAATAGGTTGATTTTTAGATCTAAAATAGGTTGATATATAGACCTAAAATAGACGCCTAAATTAGGTTGATTTATAGACCCTTAGGTTGATTTATAGACCTAAAGTAGACGTTTAAAATAGATCTAAAATAGGTTGATTTATAGACCAGAAATAGACGTCTAAAATAGGTTGATATATAGACCTAAAATAGACGCCTAAATTAGGTTGATTTATAGACACAGGTTGATTTATAGACCTAAAGTAGACGTTTAAAATAGGTTTAATTATAGATCTCAAATAGACCAGAAATAGACGTCTAAAATAGGTTGATTTTTAGATCTAAAATAGGTTGATATAGACCTAAAATAGACGATTTATAGACCAGAAATAGACGTCTAAAATAGGTTGATATATAGACCTAAAATAGACGCCTAAATTAGGTTGATTTATAGACCCTTAGGTTTATTTATAGACCTAAAGTAGACGTTTAAAATAGGTTTATTTTTAGATCTAAAATAGGTTGATATATAGACCTAAAATAGACGATTTATAGACCAGAAATAGACGTCTAAAATAGGTTGATTTTTAGATCTAAAATAGGTTGATATATAGACCTAAAATAGACGCCTAAATTAGGTTGATTTATAGACCCTTAGGTTGATTTATAGACCTAAAGTAGATGTTTAAAATAGATCTAAAATAGGTTTATTTATAGACCAGAAATAGACGTCTAAAAAGTTGATTTTTAAACAAAAAATAGACGTCTAAAAAAGGTTGATTTTTAAACCAAAAATAGACGTCTAAAATAGGTTGATTTTTAGACCAAAAATAGACGTCTAAAAAAGGTTGATTTTTAAACCAAAAATAGACGTCTAAAATAGGTTGATTTTTAAACCAAAAATAGACGTCTAAAATAGGTTAATTTTTAAACCAGAAATAGACGTCTAGAATAGATTGATTTTTAGATCTAAAATAGGTTGATATATAGACCTAAAATACACACCTAAATTAGGTTGATTTATAGACCCTTAGGTTGATTTATAGACCTAAAGTAGACGTTCAAAATAGGTTTATTTATAGATCTAAAATAGGTTGATTTATAGACCAGAAATAGAAGTCTAAAATAGGTTGATTTTTAGATCTAAAATAGGTTGATATATAGACCTAAAATAGACGCCTAAATTAGGTTGATTTATAGACCCTTAGGTTGATTTATAGACCTAAAGTAGACGTTTAAAATAGGTTTATTTATAGATCTAAAATAGACCAGAAATAGACGTCTAAAATAGGTTGATTTTTAGATCTAAAATAGGTTGATATATAGACCTAAAATAGACGCCTAAAATAGGTTGATTTATAGACCCTTAGGTTGATTTATAGACCTAAATTAGACGTTTAAAATAGATCTAAAATAGGTTGATTTATAGACCAGAAATAGACGTCTAAAATAGGTTGATATATAGACCTAAAATAGACGCCTAAATTAGGTTGATTTATAGACACTTAGGTTGATTTATAGACCTAAAGTAGACGTTTAAAATAGGTTTAATTATAGATCTCAAATAGACCAGAAATAGACGTCTAAAATAGGTTGATTTTTAGATCTAAAATAGGTTGATATAGACCTAAAATAGACGATTTATAGACCAGAAATAGACGTCTAAAATAGGTTGATATATAGACCTAAAATAGACGCCTAAATTAGGTTGATTTATAGACCCTTAGAGGTTGATTTATAGACCTAAAGTAGACGTTTAAAATAGGTTTATTTTTAGATCTAAAATAGGTTGATATATAGACCTAAAATAGACGATTTATAGACCAGAAATAGACGTCTAAAATAGGTTGATTTTTAGATCTAAAATAGGTTGATATATAGACCTAAAATAGACGCCTAAATTAGGTTGATTTATAGACCCTTAGGTTGATTTATAGACCTAAAGTAGACGTTTAAAATAGGTTTATTTATAGATCTAAAATAGACCAGAAATAGACGTCTAAAATAGGTTGGTTTTTAGATCTAAAATAGGTTGATATATAGACCTAAAATAGACGCCTAAATTAGGTTGATTTATAGACCCTTAGGTTGATTTATAGACCTAAAGTAGATGTTTAAAATAGATCTAAAATAGGTTTATTTATAGACCAGAAATAGACGTCTAAAAAAGGTTGATTTTTAAACAAAAAATAGACGTCTAAAAAAGGTTGATTTTTAAACAAAAAATAGACGTCTAAAATAGGTTGATTTTTAGACCAAAAATAGACGTCTAAAAAAGGTTGATTTTAAAAGAAAAAATAGACGTCTAAAATAGGTTGATTTTTAAACCAAAAATAGACGTCTAAAATAGGTTAATTTTTAAACCAGAAATAGACGTCTAGAATAGATTGATTTTTAGACCTAAAATAGGTTGATATATAGACCTAAAATAGACACCTAAATTAGGTTGATTTATAGACCCTTAGGTTGATTTATAGACCTAAAGTAGACGTTCAAAATAGGTTTATTTATAGATCTAAAATAGGTTGATTTATAGACCAGAAATAGAAGTCTAAAATAGGTTGATTTTTTAGATCTAAAATAGGTTGATATATAGACCTAAAATAGACGCCTAGATTAGGTTGATTTATAGACCCTTAGGTTGATTTATAGACCTAAAGTAGACGTTTAAAATAGATCTAAAATAGGTTGATTTATAGACCAGAAATAGACGTCCAAAATAGGTTGATTTTTAGATCTAAAATAGGTTGATATATAGACCTAAAATAGACGCCTAAATTAGGTTTATTTATAGACCCTTAGGTTTATTTATAGACCTAAAGTAGACGTTTAAAATAGGTTTAATTATTGATCTCAAATAGACCAGAAATAGACGTCTAAATTAGGTTGATTTTTAGATCTAAAATAGGTTGATATATAGACCTAAAATAGACGATTCATAGACCAGAAATAGACGTCTAAAATAGGTTGATTTTTAGATCTAAATTAGGTTGATATAAAGACCTAAAATAGACGCTTAAATTAGGTTGAGTTATAGACCCTTAGGTTGATTTATAGACCTAAAGTAGACGTTTAAAATAGGTTTATTTATAGATCTAAAATAGACCAGAAATAGACGTCTAAAATAGGTTGATTTTTAGATCTAAAATAGGTTGATATATAGACCTAAAATAGACGCCTAAATTAGGTTTATTTATAGACCCTTAGGTTGATTTATAGACCTAAAGTAGACGTTTAAAATAGATCTAAAATAGGTTGATTTATAGACCAGAAATAGACGTCTAAAATAGGTTGATATATAGACCTAAAATAGACGCCTAAATTAGGTTGATTTATAGACACTTAGGTTGATTTATAGACCTAAAGTAGACGTTTAAAATAGGTTTAATTATAGATCTCAAATAGACCAGAAATAGACGTCTAAAATAGGTTGATTTTTAGATCTAAAATAGGTTGATATAGACCTAAAAAGACGATTTATAGACCAGAAATAGACGTCTAAAATAGGTTGATATATAGACCTAAAATAGACGCCTAAATTAGGTTGATTTATAGACCCTTAGGTTGATTTATAGACCTAAAGTAGACGTTTAAAATAGGTTTATTTTTAGATCTAAAATAGGTTGATATATAGACCTAAAATAGACGATTTATAGACCAGAAATAGACGTCTAAAATAGGTTGATTTTTAGATCTAAAATAGGTTGATATATAGACCTAAAATAGACGCCTAAATTAGGTTGATTTATAGACCCTTAGGTTGATTTATAGACCTAAAGTAGATGTTTAAAATAGATCTAAAATAGGTTTATTTATAGACCAGAAATAGACGTCTAAAAAAGGTTGATTTTTAAACAAAAAATAGACGTCTAAAAAAGGTTGATTTTTAAACCAAAAATAGACGTCTAAAATAGGTTGATTTTTAGACCAAAAATAGACGTCTAAAAAAGGTTGATTTTTAAACCAAAAATAGACGTCTAAAATAGGTTGATTTTTAAACCAAAAATAGACGTCTAAAATAGGTTAATTTTTAAACCAGAAATAGACGTCTAGAATAGATTGATTTTTAGATCTAAAATAGGTTGATATATAGACCTAAAATAGACACCTAAATTAGGTTGATTTATAGACCCTTAGGTTGATTTATAGACCTAAAGTAGACGTTCAAAATAGGTTTATTTATAGATCTAAAATAGGTTGATTTATAGACCAGAAATAGAAGTCTAAAATAGGTTGATTTTTAGATCTAAAATAGGTTGATATATAGACCTAAAATAGACGCCTAAATTAGGTTGATTTATAGACCCTTAGGTTGATTTATAGACCTAAAGTAGACGTTTAAAATAGGTTTATTTTTAGATCTTTAGGTCTGTGGGAATGGCCCGTTGTCTACTTGGTTTCCAGTCCTTGCCCAAAGACAGCCGGGCTAGGCTACAGCGATACCTGTTCTGCGGATGGACGAGTAGGGGGCACACTGCAAACGATTTTGGAGCGATCTGGCAAAAAATGCCCGTCGCATGTTGATCAAATTTTCTTTGAAACATTGCTCGTGCCTGCAAAGACTGGCTGGAAGCGCGTTACGATTTATAGACCAGAAATAGACGTCTAAAATAGGTTGATTTTTAGATCTAAAATAGGTTGATATATAAGACCTAAAATAGACGCCTAAATTAGGTTGATTTATAGACCCTTAGGTTGATTTATAGACCTAAAGTAGACGCTTAAAATAGGTTTATTTTTAGATCTAAAATAGGTTGATATATAGACCTAAAATAGAAGATTTATAGACCAGAAATAGACGTCTAAAATAGGTTGATTTTTAGATCTAAAATAGGTTGATATATAGACCTAAAATAGACGATTTATAGACCAGAAAAAGACGTCTAAAATAGGTTGATTTTTAGATCTAAAATAGGTTGATATATAGACCTAAAATAGACGCCTAAATTAGGTTGATTTATAGACCCTTAGGTTGATTTATAGACCTAAAGTAGACGTTTAAAATAGGTTTATTTTTTTAGATCTAAAAGAGGTTGATATACAGACCTAAAATAGACGATTTATAGACCAGAAATAGACGTCTAAAATAGGTTGATTTTTAGATCTAAAATAGGTTGATATATAGACCTAAAATAGACGCCTAAATTAGGTTGATTTATAGACCCTTAGGTTGATTTATAGACCTAAAGTAGATAATTAAAATAGGTTGATTTATAGACCAGAAATAGACGTCTAAAATAGGTTGATTTTTAGATCTAAAATAGGTTGATATATAGACCTAAAATAGACGCCTAAATTAGGTTGATTTATAGACCCTTAGGTTGATTTATAGACCTAAAGTAGACGTTTAAAATAGATCTAAAATAGGTTGATTTATAGACCAGAAATAGACGTCTAAAATAGGTTGATTTTTAGATCTAAAATAGGTTGATATATAGACCTAAAATAGACGCCTAAATTAGGTTGATTTATAGACCTAAAGTAGACGTTCAAAATAGGTTTATTTATAGATCTAAAATAGGTTGATTTATAGACCAGAAATAGACGTCTAAAATAGGTTGATTTTTTAGATCTAAAATAGGTTGATATATAGACCTAAAATATACGCCTAGATTAGGTTGATTTATAGACCTAACGTAGACGTTTAAAATAGGTTTAATTATAGATCTCAAATAGACCAGAAATAGACGTCTAAAATAGGTTGATTTTTAGATCTAAAATAGGTTGATATATAGACCTAAAATAGACGATTTATAGACCAGAAATAGACGTCTAAAATAGGCTGATTTTTAGATCTAAAATAGGTTGATATATAGACCTAAAATAGACGCCTAAATTAGGTTGATTTATAGACCCTTAGGTTGATTTATAGACCTAAAGTAGACGTTTAAAATAGATCTAAAATAGGTTGATTTATAGACCAGAAATAGACGTCTAAAATAGGTTGATTTTTAGATCTAAAATAGGTTGATATATAGACCTAAAATAGACGCCTAAATTAGGTTGATTTATAGACCCTTAGGTTGATTTATAGACCTAAAGTAGACGTTTAAAATAGATCTAAAATAGGTTGATTTATAGACCAGAAATAGACGTCTAAAATAGGTTGATTTTTTAGATCTAAAATAGGTTTATATATAGACCTAAAATAGACACCTAGATTAGGTTGATTTATAGACCCTTAGGTTGATTTATAGACCTAACGTAGACGTTTAAAATAGGTTTATTTATAGATCTAAAATACCGTTTTTTTCCGTGTATAGTGCGCAAAATTTTACTAATTTATTGTCCTAAAATCCGGGGTGCGCATTATACATGGGTACAAAAAAAAAAAAAAAAAAATTTTTTTTTTTTTTTAAATTTTTTTTTTTTTTTTTTAAGTCCCAATGATCGTCACACACGCAGGGAGGCAATGGGTCCCATTTTTATAGTCTTTGGTATGGTCTTAACTAGGCTGGATGTAATTTTTTTTGTTGGCGTTGATTTCTCCGACTGCCCGTAAACGCACCACCGCGCTTCGTGCGCGCACGGGACAGCAAACGAGCAGGTGATCGAGCAAGCGTCTGATACGAGAGCATTGCGGTCGCATGGAGCGTGTTTGAAGTGAACAGCAGAGAAGAAAGGCAAAGTGTTGTGAAATAAAATGCACAGAACGGATGCGCAAGACACGTCAGCTATATAAAGAGCGAGAGTTGTTTTCTTCCTATTAGTTTCAATTCACAGTTTAATTAGCAGTTTCAATCAGCAAATAACAAAATGTGTATTACAGGTAATATTTTATTTCACAACACTTTGCCTTGTTCCTTTGGTCTCTGCTGTTCATCCTAAAACACAAAGGCGCTCTTTAAGCAATGCGACAGTGAGCGCCCGGCGCGCTGCGGTTGCGCAACCGCACCAATTAAGCTCCCTGCGCAGTGCGCACTGAGGTCCACTTAAATTTTAGAAAGTACATCAGGACTTTAAAAATATCTTCTAAATTTCAGCGACGGCTCTGTCACAATAATCGGCCAGCCCGGTGCAGTTGGGCGGTCGGCGGCGCGCTACGGTTGAGCGTTCTCTCGCACGCTCTCTCTCTCGCTCTCTCTCGCTCTCGCACACACGCAAACCGGATATCATACGGAGGCCGCCATTACAGATGCGCAGAACGGATGAGCAAGACACGTCAGCTATATAAAGAGCGAGAGTTCAGTTCTCTACCTAAATCCGTATTACAGGTAATATTTTATTTCACAACACTTTGCCTTGTTCCTTTCTTCTCTGCTGTTCACTTCAAACACGCTCCATGCGCACGGAGCGCGGTGGTGCGTTTATGGGCAGTCGGAGAAATCAACGCCAACAAAAAAAATTACATCCAGCCTAGTTAAGACTATACCAAAGACTATAAAAATGGGACCCATTGCCTCCCTGCGTGTGTGACGATCATTGGGACTTAAAAAAAAAAAAAAAAAAAAAAAAAATTAAAATTTTTTTTAAAAAAAATTCATAAAAATTCGGTGCGTATTATACATGGGTACAAGCTTTTTTCCAGCATCAGCATGCCATTTTTAGGGGTGCGTACTATACATGGGGGCGCACTATACACGGAAAAAAACGGTAGGTTGATTTATAGACCAGAAATAGACGTCTAAAATAGGTTGATTTTTAGATCTAAAATAGGTTGATATATAGACCTAAAATAGACGCCTAAATTAGGTTGATTTATAGACCCTTAGGTTGATTTATAGACCTAAAGTAGACGTTTAAAATAGATCTAAAATAGGTTGATTTATAGACCAGAAATAGACGTCTAAAATAGGTTGATTTTTAGATCTAAAATAGGTTGGTATATAGACCTAAAATAGACGCCTAAATTAGGTTGATTTATAGACCCTTAGGTTGATTTATAGACCTAAAGTAGACGTTTAAAATAGGTTTATTTATAGATCTAAAATAGACCAGAAATAGACGTCTAAAATTGGTTGATTTTTAGATCTAAAATAGGTTGATATATAGACCTAAAATAGACGCCTAAATTAGGTTGATTTATAGACCCTTAGGTTGATTTATAGACCTAAAGTAGACGTTTAAAATAGATCTAAAATAGGTTGATTTATAGACCAGAAATAGACGTCTAAAATAGGTTGATTTTTAGATCTAAAATAGGTTGATATATAGACCTAAAATAGACGCCTAAATTAGGTTGATTTATAGACCCTTAGGTTGATTTATAGACCTAACGTAGACGTTTAAAATAGGTTTATTTATAGATCTAAAATAGGTTGATTTATAGACCAGAAATAGACGTCTAAAATAGGTTGATTTTTAGATCTAAAATAGGTATATATATAGACCTAAAATAGACGCCTAAATTAGGTTGATTTATAGACCCTTAGGTTAATTTATAGACCTAAAGTAGACGTTTAAAATAGATCTAAAATAGGTTGATTTATAGACCAGAAATAGACGTCTAAAATAGGTTAATTTTTAGATCTAAAATAGGTTGATATATAGACCTAAAATAGACGCCTAAATTAGGTTGATTTATAGACCCTTAGGTTGATTTATAGACCTAAAGTAGACGTTTAAAATAGGTTTATTTATAGATCTAAAATAGACCAGAAATAGACGTCTAAAATAGGTTGATTTTTAGATCTAAAATAGGTTGATATATAGACCTAAAATAGACGCCTAAATTAGGTTGATTTATAGACCCTTAGGTTGATTTATAGACCTAAAGTAGACGTTTAAAATAGATCTAAAATAGGTTGATTTATAGACCAGAAATAGACGTCTAAAATAGGTTGATATATAGCCCTAAAATAGACGCCTAAATTAGGTTGATTTATAGACACTTAGGTTGATTTATAGACCTAAAGTAGACGTTTAAAATAGGTTTAATTATAGATCTCAAATAGACCAGAAATAGACGTCTAAAATAGGTTGATTTTTAGATCTAAAATAGGTTGATATAGACCTAAAATAGACGATTTATAGACCAGAAATAGACGTCTAAAATAGGTTGATATATAGACCTAAAATAGACGCCTAAATTAGGTTGATTTATAGACCCTTAGGTTTATTTATAGACCTAAAGTAGACGTTTAAAATAGGTTTATTTTTAGATCTAAAATAGGTTGATATATAGACCTAAAATAGACGATTTATAGACCAGAAATAGACGTCTAAAATAGGTTGATTTTTAGATCTAAAATAGGTTGATATATAGACCTAAAATAGACGCCTAAATTAGGTTGATTTATAGACCCTTAGGTTGATTTATAGACCTAAAGTAGATGTTTAAAATAGATCTAAAATAGGTTTATTTATAGACCAGAAATAAACGTCTAAAAAAGGTTGATTTTTAAACAAAAAATAGACGTCTAAAAAAGGTTGATTTTTAAACCAAAAATAGACGTCTAAAATAGGTTGATTTTTAGACCAAAAATAGACGTCTAAAAAAGGTTGATTTTTAAACCAAAAATAGACGTCTAAAATAGGTTGATTTTTAAACCAGAAATAGACGTCTAGAATAGATTGATTTTTAGATCTAAAATAGGTTGATATATAGACCTAAAATAGACACCTAAATTAGGTTGATTTATAGACCCTTAGGTTGATTTATAGACCTAAAGTAGACGTTCAAAATAGGTTTATTTATAGATCTAAAATAGGTTGATTTATAGACCAGAAATAGAAGTCTAAAATAGGTTGATTTTTAGATCTAAAATAGGTTGATATATAGACCTAAAATAGACGCCTAAATTAGGTTGATTTATAGACCCTTAGGTTGATTTATAGACCTAAAGTAGACGTTTAAAATAGGTTTATTTATAGATCTAAAATAGACCAGAAATAGACGTCTAAAATAGGTTGATTTTTAGATCTAAAATAGGTTGATATATAGACCTAAAATAGACGCCTAAATTAGGTTGATTTATAGACCCTTAGGTTGATTTATAGACCTAAATTAGACGTTTAAAATAGGTTTATTTTTTTAGATCTAAAATAGGTTGATATACAGACCTAAAATAGACGATTTATAGACCAGAAATAGACGTCTAAAATAGGTTGATTTTTAGATCTAAAATAGGTTGATATATAGACCTAAAATAGACGCCTAAATTAGGTTGATTTATAGACCCTTAGGTTGATTTATAGACCTAAAGTAGATAATTAAAATAGGTTGATTTATAGACCAGAAATAGACGTCTAAAATAGGTTGATTTTTAGATCTAAAATAGGTTGATATATAGACCTAAAATAGACGCCTAAATTAGGTTGATTTATAGACCCTTAGGTTGATTTATAGACCTAAAGTAGACGTTTAAAATAGATCTAAAATAGGTTGATTTATAGACCAGAAATAGACGTCTAAAATAGGTTGATATATAGACCTAAAATAGACGCCTAAATTAGGTTGATTTATAGACACTTAGGTTGATTTATAGACCTAAAGTAGACGTTTAAAATAGGTTTAATTATAGATCTCAAATAGACCAGAAATAGACGTCTAAAATAGGTTGATTTGTAGATCTAAAATAGGTTGATATAGACCTAAAATAGACGATTTATAGACCAGAAATAGACGTCTAAAATAGGTTGATATATAGACCTAAAATAGACGCCTAAATTAGGTTGATTTATAGACCCTTAGGTTGATTTATAGACCTAAAGTAGACGTTTAAAATAGATCTAAAATAGGTTGATTTATAGACCAGAAATAGACGTCTAAAATAGGTTGATTTTTAGATCTAAAATAGGTTGATATATAGACCTAAAATAGACGCCTAAATTAGGTTGAATTATAGACCCTTAGGTTGATTTATAGACCTAACGTAGACGTTTAAAATAGGTTTATTTATAGATCTAAAATAGGTTGATTTATAGACCAGAAATAGACGTCTAAAATAGGTTGATTTTTAGATCTAAAATAGGTTGATATATAGACCTAAAATAGACGCCTAAATTAGGTTGATTTATAGACCCTTAGGTTTATTTATAGACCTAAAGTAGATGTTTAAAATAGATCTAAAATAGGTTTATTTATAGACCAGAAATAGACGTCTAAAATAGGTTGATTTTTTAGATCTAAAATAGGTTGATATATAGACCTAAAATAGACACCTAGATTAGGTTGATTTATAGACCCTTAGGTTGATTTATAGACCTAACGTAGACGTTTAAAATAGGTTTATTTATAGATCTAAAATAGGTTGATTTATAGACCAGAAATAGACGTCTAAAATAGGTTGATTTTTAGATCTAAAATAGGTTGATATATAGACCTAAAATAGACGCCTAAATTAGGTTGATTTATAGACCCTTAGGTTGATTTATAGACCTAAAGTAGACGTTTAAAATAGATCTAAAATAGGTTGATTTATAGACCAGAAATAGACGTCTAAAATAGGTTAATTTTTAGATCTAAAATAGGTTGATATATAGACCTAAAATAGACGCCTAAATTAGGTTGATTTATAGACCCTTAGGTTGATTTATAGACCTAAAGTAGACGTTTAAAATAGGTTTATTTATAGATCTAAAATAGACCAGAAATAGACGTCTAAAATAGGTTGATTTTTAGATCTAAAATAGGTTGATATATAGACCTAAAATAGACGCCTAAATTAGGTTGATTTATAGACCCTTAGGTTGATTTATAGACCTAAAGTAGACGTTTAAAATAGATCTAAAATAGGTTGATTTATAGACCAGAAATAGACGTCTAAAATAGGTTGATTTTTAGATCTAAAATAGGTTGATATATAGACCTAAAATAGACGCCTAAATTAGGTTGATTTATAGACCCTTAGGTTGATTTATAGACCTAAAGTAGACGTTTAAAATAGGTTTAATTATTGATCTCAAATAGACCAGAAATAGACGTCTAAATTAGGTTGATTTTTAGATCTAAAATAGGTTGATATATAGACCTAAAATAGACGATTCATAGACCAGAAATAGACGTCTAAAATAGGTTGATTTTTAGATCTAAAATAGGTTGATATAAAGACCTAAAATAGACGCCTAAATTAGGTTGATTTATAGACCTAAAGTAGACGTTTAAAATAGATCTAAAATAGGTTGATTTATAGACCAGAAATAGACGTCTAAAATAGGTTGATTTTTTAGATCTAAAATAGGTTTATATATAGACCTAAAATAGACACCTAGATTAGGTTGATTTATAGACCCTTAGGTTGATTTATAGACCTAACGTAGGCGTTTAAAATAGGTTTATTTATAGATCTAAAATAGGTTGATTTATAGACCAGAAATAGACGTCTAAAATAGGTTGATTTTTAGATCTAAAATAGGTTGATATATAGACCTAAAATAGACGCCTAAATTAGGTTGATTTATAGACCCTTAGGTTGATTTATAGACCTAAAGTAGACGTTTAAAATAGATCTAAAATAGGTTGATTTATAGACCAGAAATAGACGTCTAAAATAGGTTGATTTTTAGATCTAAAATAGGTTGGTATATAGACCTAAAATAGACGCCTAAATTAGGTTGATTTATAGACCCTTAGGTTGATTTATAGACCTAAAGTAGACGTTTAAAATAGGTTTATTTATAGATCTAAAATAGACCAGAAATAGACGTCTAAAATTGGTTGATTTTTAGATCTAAAATAGGTTGATATATAGACCTAAAATAGACGCCTAAATTAGGTTGATTTATAGACCCTTAGGTTGATTTATAGACCTAAAGTAGACGTTTAAAATAGATCTAAAATAGGTTGATTTATAGACCAGAAATAGACGTCTAAAATAGGTTGATTTTTAGATCTAAAATAGGTTGATATATAGACCTAAAATAGACGCCTAAATTAGGTTGATTTATAGACCCTTAGGTTGATTTATAGACCTAACGTAGACGTTTAAAATAGGTTTATTTATAGATCTAAAATAGGTTGATTTATAGACCAGAAATAGACGTCTAAAATAGGTTGATTTTTAGATCTAAAATAGGTATATATATAGACCTAAAATAGACGCCTAAATTAGGTTGATTTATAGACCCTTAGGTTGATTTATAGACCTAAAGTAGACGTTTAAAATAGATCTAAAATAGGTTGATTTATAGACCAGAAATAGACGTCTAAAATAGGTTAATTTTTAGATCTAAAATAGGTTGATATATAGACCTAAAATAGACGCCTAAATTAGGTTGATTTATAGACCCTTAGGTTGATTTATAGACCTAAAGTAGACGTTTAAAATAGGTTTATTTATAGATCTAAAATAGACCAGAAATAGACGTCTAAAATAGGTTGATTTTTAGATCTAAAATAGGTTGATATATAGACCTAAAATAGACGCCTAAATTAGGTTGATTTATAGACCCTTAGGTTGATTTATAGACCTAAAGTAGACGTTTAAAATAGATCTAAAATAGGTTGATTTATAGACCAGAAATAGACGTCTAAAATAGGTTGATATATAGACCTAAAATAGACGCCTAAATTAGGTTGATTTATAGACACTTAGGTTGATTTATAGACCTAAAGTAGACGTTTAAAATAGGTTTAATTATAGATCTCAAATAGACCAGAAATAGACGTCTAAAATAGGTTGATTTTTAGATCTAAAATAGGTTGATATAGACCTAAAATAGACGATTTATAGACCAGAAATAGACGTCTAAAATAGGTTGATATATAGACCTAAAATAGACGCCTAAATTAGGTTGATTTATAGACCCTTAGGTTGATTTATAGACCTAAAGTAGACGTTTAAAATAGGTTTATTTTTAGATCTAAAATAGGTTGATATATAGACCTAAAATAGACGATTTATAGACCAGAAATAGACGTCTAAAATAGGTTGATTTTTAGATCTAAAATAGGTTGATATATAGACCTAAAATAGACGCCTAAATTAGGTTGATTTATAGACCCTTAGGTTGATTTATAGACCTAAAGTAGACGTTTAAAATAGGTTTATTTATAGATCTAAAATAGACCAGAAATAGACGTCTAAAATAGGTTGGTTTTTAGATCTAAAATAGGTTGATATATAGACCTAAAATAGACGCCTAAATTAGGTTGATTTATAGACCCTTAGGTTGATTTATAGACCTAAAGTAGATGTTTAAAATAGATCTAAAATAGGTTTATTTATAGACCAGAAATAGACGTCTAAAAAAGGTTGATTTTTAAACAAAAAATAGACGTCTAAAAAAGGTTGATTTTTAAACCAAAAATAGACGTCTAAAATAGGTTGATTTTTAGACCAAAAATAGACGTCTAAAAAAGGTTGATTTTAAAACCAAAAATAGACGTCTAAAATAGGTTGATTTTTAAACCAGAAATAGACGTCTAAAATAGGTTAATTTTTAAACCAGAAATAGACGTCTAGAATAGATTGATTTTTAGACCTAAAATAGGTTGATATATAGACCTAAAATAGACACCTAAATTAGGTTGATTTATAGACCCTTAGGTTGATTTATAGACCTAAAGTAGACGTTCAAAATAGGTTTATTTATAGATCTAAAATAGGTTGATTTATAGACCAGAAATAGAAGTCTAAAATAGGTTGATTTTTTAGATCTAAAATAGGTTGATATATAGACCTAAAATAGACGCCTAGATTAGGTTGATTTATAGACCCTTAGGTTGATTTATAGACCTAAAGTAGACGTTTAAAATAGATCTAAAATAGGTTGATTTATAGACCAGAAATAGACGTCCAAAATAGGTTGATTTTTAGATCTAAAATAGGTTGATATATAGACCTAAAATAGACGCCTAAATTAGGTTTATTTATAGACCCTTAGGTTTATTTATAGACCTAAAGTAGACGTTTAAAATAGGTTTAATTATTGATCTCAAATAGACCAGAAATAGACGTCTAAATTAGGTTGATTTTTAGATCTAAAATAGGTTGATATATAGACCTAAAATAGACGATTCATAGACCAGAAATAGACGTCTAAAATAGGTTGATTTTTAGATCTAAATTAGGTTGATATAAAGACCTAAAATAGACGCCTAAATTAGGTTGAGTTATAGACCCTTAGGTTGATTTATAGACCTAAAGTAGACGTTTAAAATAGGTTTATTTATAGATCTAAAATAGACCAGAAATAGACGTCTAAAATAGGTTGATTTTTAGATCTAAAATAGGTTGATATATAGACCTAAAATAGACGCCTAAATTAGGTTGATTTATAGACCCTTAGGTTGATTTATAGACCTAAAGTAGACGTTTAAAATAGATCTAAAATAGGTTGATTTATAGACCAGAAATAGACGTCTAAAATAGGTTGATATATAGACCTAAAATAGACGCCTAAATTAGGTTGATTTATAGACACTTAGGTTGATTTATAGACCTAAAGTAGACGTTTAAAATAGGTTTAATTATAGATCTCAAATAGACCAGAAATAGACGTCTAAAATAGGTTGATTTTTAGATCTAAAATAGGTTGATATAGACCTAAAATAGACGATTTATAGACCAGAAATAGACGTCTAAAATAGGTTGATATATAGACCTAAAATAGACGCCTAAATTAGGTTGATTTATAGACCCTTAGGTTGATTTATAGACCTAAAGTAGACGTTTAAAATAGGTTTATTTTTAGATCTAAAATAGGTTGATATATAGACCTAAAATAGACGATTTATAGACCAGAAATAGACGTCTAAAATAGGTTGATTTTTAGATCTAAAATAGGTTGATATATAGACCTAAAATAGACGCCTAAATTAGGTTGATTTATAGACCCTTAGGTTGATTTATAGACCTAAAGTAGATGTTTAAAATAGATCTAAAATAGGTTTATTTATAGACCAGAAATAGACGTCTAAAAAAGGTTGATTTTTAAACAAAAAATAGACGTCTAAAAAAGGTTGATTTTTAAACCAAAAATAGACGTCTAAAATAGGTTGATTTTTAGACCAAAAATAGACGTCTAAAAAAGGTTGATTTTTAAACCAAAAATAGACGTCTAAAATAGGTTGATTTTTAAACCAAAAATAGACGTCTAAAATAGGTTAATTTTTAAACCAGAAATAGACGTCTAGAATAGATTGATTTTTAGATCTAAAATAGGTTGATATATAGACCTAAAATAGACACCTAAATTAGGTTGATTTATAGACCCTTAGGTTGATTTATAGACCTAAAGTAGACGTTCAAAATAGGTTTATTTATAGATCTAAAATAGGTTGATTTATAGACCAGAAATAGAAGTCTAAAATAGGTTGATTTTTAGATCTAAAATAGGTTGATATATAGACCTAAAATAGACGCCTAAATTAGGTTGATTTATAGACCCTTAGGTTGATTTATAGACCTAAAGTAGACGTTTAAAATAGGTTTATTTTTAGATCTTTAGGTCTGTGGGAATGGCCCGTTGTCTACTTGGTTTCCAGTCCTTGCCCAAAGACAGCCGGGCTAGGCTACAGCGATACCTGTTCTGCGGATGGACGAGTAGGGGGCACACTGCAAACGATTTTGGAGCGATCTGGCAAAAAATGCCCGTCGCATGTTGATCAAATTTTCTTTGAAACATTGCTCGTGCCTGCAAAGACTGGCTGGAAGCGCGTTACGATTTATAGACCAGAAATAGACGTCTAAAATAGGTTGATTTTTAGATCTAAAATAGGTTGATATATAAGACCTAAAATAGACGCCTAAATTAGGTTGATTTATAGACCCTTAGGTTGATTTATAGACCTAAAGTAGACGCTTAAAATAGGTTTATTTTTAGATCTAAAATAGGTTGATATATAGACCTAAAATAGAAGATTTATAGACCAGAAATAGACGTCTAAAATAGGTTGATTTTTAGATCTAAAATAGGTTGATATATAGACCTAAAATAGACGATTTATAGACCAGAAAAAGACGTCTAAAATAGGTTGATTTTTAGATCTAAAATAGGTTGATATATAGACCTAAAATAGACGCCTAAATTAGGTTGATTTATAGACCCTTAGGTTGATTTATAGACCTAAAGTAGACGTTTAAAATAGGTTTATTTTTTTAGATCTAAAATAGGTTGATATACAGACCTAAAATAGACGATTTATAGACCAGAAATAGACGTCTAAAATAGGTTGATTTTTAGATCTAAAATAGGTTGATATATAGACCTAAAATAGACGCCTAAATTAGGTTGATTTATAGACCCTTAGGTTGATTTATAGACCTAAAGTAGATAATTAAAATAGGTTGATTTATAGACCAGAAATAGACGTCTAAAATAGGTTGATTTTTAGATCTAAAATAGGTTGATATATAGACCTAAAATAGACGCCTAAATTAGGTTGATTTATAGACCTAAAGTAGACGTTCAAAATAGGTTTATTTATAGATCTAAAATAGGTTGATTTATAGACCAGAAATAGACGTCTAAAATAGGTTGATTTTTTAGATCTAAAATAGGTTGATATATAGACCTAAAATATACGCCTAGATTAGGTTGATTTATAGACCTAACGTAGACGTTTAAAATAGGTTTAATTATAGATCTCAAATAGACCAGAAATAGACGTCTAAAATAGGTTGATTTTTAGATCTAAAATAGGTTGATATATAGACCTAAAATAGACGATTTATAGACCAGAAATAGACGTCTAAAATAGGTTGATTTTTAGATCTAAAATAGGTTGATATATAGACCTAAAATAGACGCCTAAATTAGGTTGATTTATAGACCCTTAGGTTGATTTATAGACCTAAAGTAGACGTTTAAAATAGATCTAAAATAGGTTGATTTATAGACCAGAAATAGACGTCTAAAATAGGTTGATTTTTAGATCTAAAATAGGTTGATATATAGACCTAAAATAGACGCCTAAATTAGGTTTATTTATAGACCCTTAGGTTTATTTATAGACCTAAAGTAGACGTTTAAAATAGGTTTAATTATTGATCTCAAATAGACCAGAAATAGACGTCTAAATTAGGTTGATTTTTAGATCTAAAATAGGTTGATATATAGACCTAAAATAGACGATTCATAGACCAGAAATAGACGTCTAAAATAGGTTGATTTTTAGATCTAAAATAGGTTGATATAAAGACCTAAAATAGACGCCTAAATTAGGTTGATTTATAGACCCTTAGGTTGATTTATAGACCAAAAGTAGACGTTTAAAATAGGTTTATTTTTAGATCTAAAATAGGTTGATATATAGACCTAAAACAGACGATTTATAGACCAGAAATAGACGTCTAAAATAGGTTGATTTTTAGATCTAAAATAGGTTGGTATATAGACCTAAAATAGACGCCTAAATTAGGTTGATTTATAGACCTAAAGTAGACGTTTAAAATAGATCTAAAATAGGTTGATTTATAGACCAGAAATAGACGTCTAAAATAGGTTGATTTTTAGATCTAAAATAGGTTGATATATAGACCTAAAATAGACGCCTAAATTAGGTTGATTTATAGACCCTTAGGTTGATTTATAGACCTTAAGTAGACGTTTAAAATAGGTTTAATTATAGATCTCAAATAGACCAGAAATAGACGTCTAAAATAGGTTTATTTTTAGATCTAAAATAGGTTGACATATAGACCTAAAATAGACGATTTATAGACCAGAAATAGACGTCTAAAATAGGTTGATTTTTTAGATCTAAAATAGGTTGATATATAGACCTAAAATAGACGCCTAGATTAGGTTGATTTATAGACCCTTAGGTTGATTTATAGACCTAACGTAGACGTTTAAAATAGGTTTATTTATAGATCTAAAATAGGTTGATTTATAGACCAGAAATAGACGTCTAAAATAGGTTGATTTTTAGATCTAAAATAGGTTGATATATAGACCTAAAATAGACGCCTAAATTAGGTTGATTTATAGACCCTTAGGTTGATTTATAGACCTTAAGTAGACGTTTAAAATAGGTTTAATTATAGATCTCAAATAGACCAGAAATAGACGTCTAAAATAGGTTTATTTTTAGATCTAAAATAGGTTGATATATAGACCTAAAATAGACGATTTATAGACCAGAAATAGACGTCTAATATAGGTTGATTTTTTAGATCTAAAATAGGTTGATATATAGACCTAAAATAGACGCCTAGATTAGGTTGATTTATAGACCCTTAGGTTGATTTATAGACTGACGTAGACGTTTAAAATAGGTTTATTTATAGATCTAAAATAGGTTGATTTATAGACCAGAAATAGACGTCTAAAAAAGGTTGATTTTTAGATCTAAAACAGGTTGATATATAGACCTAAAATAGACGCCTAAATTAGGTTGATTTATAGACCCTTAGGTTGATTTATAGACCTAAAGTAGACGTTTAAAATAGGTTTATTTATAGATCTAAAATAGACCAGAAATAGACGTCTAAAATAGGTTGATTTTTAGATCTAAAATAGGTTGATATATAGACCTAAAATAGACGCCTAAATTAGGTTGATTTATAGACCCTTAGGTTGATTTATAGACCTAAAGTAGACGTTTAAAATAGATCTAAAATAGGTTGATTTATAGACCAGAAATAGACGTCTAAAATAGGTTGATATATAGCCCTAAAATAGACGCCTAAATTAGGTTGATTTATAGACACTTAGGTTGATTTATAGACCTAAAGTAGACGTTTAAAATAGGTTTAATTATAGATCTCAAATAGACCAGAAATAGACGTCTAAAATAGGTTGATTTTTAGATCTAAAATAGGTTGATATAGACCTAAAATAGACGATTTATAGACCAGAAATAGACGTCTAAAATAGGTTGATATATAGACCTAAAATAGACGCCTAAATTAGGTTGATTTATAGACCCTTAGGTTTATTTATAGACCTAAAGTAGACGTTTAAAATAGGTTTATTTTTAGATCTAAAATAGGTTGATATATAGACCTAAAATAGACGATTTATAGACCAGAAATAGACGTCTAAAATAGGTTGATTTTTAGATCTAAAATAAGTTGATATATAGACCTAAAATAGACGCCTAAATTAGGTTGATTTATAGACCCTTAGGTTGATTTATAGACCTAAAGTAGATGTTTAAAATAGATCTAAAATAGGTTTATTTATAGACCAGAAATAGACGTCTAAAAAAGGTTGATTTTTAAACAAAAAATAGACGTCTAAAAAAGGTTGATTTTTAAACCAAAAATAGACGTCTAAAATAGGTTGATTTTTAGACCAAAAATAGACGTCTAAAAAAGGTTGATTTTTAAACCAAAAATAGACGTCTAAAATAGGTTGATTTTTAAACCAAAAATAGACGTCTAAAATAGGTTAATTTTTAAACCAGAAATAGACGTCTAGAATAGATTGATTTTTAGATCTAAAATAGGTTGATATATAGACCTAAAATAGACACCTAAATTAGGTTGATTTATAGACCCTTAGGTTGATTTATAGACCTAAAGTAGACGTTCAAAATAGGTTTATTTATAGATCTAAAATAGGTTGATTTATAGACCAGAAATAGAAGTCTAAAATAGGTTGATTTTTAGATCTAAAATAGGTTGATATATAGACCTAAAATAGACGCCTAAATTAGGTTGATTTATAGACCCTTAGGTTGATTTATAGACCTAAAGTAGACGTTTAAAATAGATCTAAAATAGGTTGATTTATAGACCAGAAATAGACGTCTAAAATAGGTTGATTTTTAGATCTAAAATAGGTTGGTATATAGACCTAAAATAGACGCCTAAATTAGGTTGATTTATAGACCCTTAGGTTGATTTATAGACCTAAAGTAGACGTTTAAAATAGGTTTATTTATAGATCTAAAATAGACCAGAAATAGACGTCTAAAATTGGTTGATTTTTAGATCTAAAATAGGTTGATATATAGACCTAAAATAGACGCCTAAATTAGGTTGATTTATAGACCCTTAGGTTGATTTATAGACCTAAAGTAGCTGTTTAAAATAGATCTAAAATAGGTTGATTTATAGACCAGAAATAGACGTCTAAAATAGGTTGATTTTTAGATCTAAAATAGGTTGATATATAGACCTAAAATAGACGCCTAAATTAGGTTGATTTATAGACCCTTAGGTTGATTTATAGACCTAAAGTAGACGTTTAAAATAGATCTAAAATAGGTTGATTTATAGACCAGAAATAGACGTCTAAAATAGGTTGATTTTTAGATCTAAAATAGGTTGATATATAGACCTAAAATAGACGCCTAAATTAGGTTGATTTATAGACCCTTAGGTTGATTTATAGACCTAAAGTAGACGTTTAAAATAGATCTAAAATAGGTTGATTTATAGACCAGAAATAGACGTCTAAAATAGGTTGATTTTTTAGATCTAAAAGAGGTTGATATATAGACCTAAAATAGACACCTAGATTAGGTTGATTTATAGACCCTTAGGTTGATTTATAGACCTAACGTAGACGTTTAAAATAGGTTTATTTATAGATCTAAAATAGGTTGATTTATAGACCAGAAATAGACGTCTAAAATAGGTTGATTTTTAGATCTAAAATAGGTATATATATAGACCTAAAATAGACGCCTAAATTAGGTTGATTTATAGACCCTTAGGTTGATTTATAGACCTAAAGTAGACGTTTAAAATAGATCTAAAATAGGTTGATTTATAGACCAGAAATAGACGTCTAAAATAGGTTAATTTTTAGATCTAAAATAGGTTGATATATAGACCTAAAATAGACGCCTAAATTAGGTTGATTTATAGACCCTTAGGTTGATTTATAGACCTTAAGTAGACGTTTAAAATAGGTTTAATTATAGATCTCAAATAGACCAGAAATAGACGTCTAAAATAGGTTTATTTTTAGATCTAAAATAGGTTGACATATAGACCTAAAATAGACGATTTATAGACCAGAAATAGACGTCTAAAATAGGTTGATATATAGACCTAAAATAGACGCCTAAATTAGGTTGATTTATAGACACTTAGGTTGATTTATAGACCTAAAGTAGACGTTTAAAATAGGTTTAATTATAGATCTCAAATAGACCAGAAATAGACGTCTAAAATAGGTTGATTTTTAGATCTAAAATAGGTTGATATAGACCTAAAATAGACGATTTATAGACCAGAAATAGACGTCTAAAATAGGTTGATATATAGACCTAAAATAGACGCCTAAATTAGGTTGATTTATAGACCCTTAGGTTGATTTATAGACCTAAAGTAGACGTTTAAAATAGGTTCATTTATAGATCTAAAATAGACCAGAAATAGACGTCTAAAATAGGTTGATTTTTAGATCTAAAATAGGTTGATATATAGACCTAAAATAGACGCCTAAATTAGGTTGATTTATAGACCCTTAGGTTGATTTATAGACCTAAAGTAGACGTTTAAAATAGATCTAAAATAGGTTGATTTATAGACCAGAAATAGACGTCTAAAATAGGTTGATATATAGACCTAAAATAGACGCCTAAATTAGGTTGATTTATAGACACTTAGGTTGATTTATAGACCTAAAGTAGACGTTTAAAATAGGTTTAATTATAGATCTCAAATAGACCAGAAATAGACGTCTAAAATAGGTTGATTTTTAGATCTAAAATAGGTAGATATAGACCTAAAATAGACGATTTATAGACCAGAAATAGACGTCTAAAATAGGTTGATATATAGACCTAAAATAGACGCCTAAATTAGGTTGATTTATAGACCCTTAGGTTGATTTATAGACCTAAAGTAGACGTTTAAAATAGATCTAAAATAGGTTGATTTATAGACCAGAAATAGACGTCTAAAATAGGTTGATTTTTAGATCTAAAATAGGTTGATATATAGACCTAAAATAGACGCCTAAATTAGGTTGAATTATAGACCCTTAGGTTGATTTATAGACCTAAAGTAGACGTTTAAAATAGGTTTATTTTTAGATCTAAAATAGGTTGATATATAGACCTAAAATAGACGATTTATAAACCAGAAATAGACGTCTAAAATAGGTTGATATATAGACCTAAAATAGACGCCTAAATTAGGTTGATTTATAGATCTAAAATAGGTTGATATATAGACCTAAAATAGACGCCTAAATTAGGTTGATTTATAGACCTAAAGTAGACGTTTAAAATAGATCTAAAATAGGTTGATTTATAGACCAGAAATAGACGTCTAAAATAGGTTGATTTTTAGATCTAAAATAGGTTGATATATAGACCTAAAATAGACGCCTAAATTAGGTTGATTTATAGACCCTTAGGTTGATTTATAGACCTTAAGTAGACGTTTAAAATAGGTTTAATTATAGATCTCAAATAGACCAGAAATAGACGTCTAAAATAGGTTTATTTTTAGATCTAAAATAGGTTGATATATAGACCTAAAATAGACGATTTATAGACCAGAAATAGACGTCTAATATAGGTTGATTTTTTAGATCTAAAATAGGTTGATATATAGACCTAAAATAGACGCCTAGATTAGGTTGATTTATAGACCCTTAGGTTGATTTATAGACCTAACGTAGACGTTTAAAATAGGTTTATTTATAGATCTAAAATAGGTTGATTTATAGACCAGAAATAGACGTCTAAAAAAGGTTGATTTTTAGATCTAAAACAGGTTGATATATAGACCTAAAATAGACGCCTAAATTAGGTTGATTTATAGACCCTTAGGTTGATTTATAGACCTAAAGTAGACGTTTAAAATAGGTTTATTTATAGATCTAAAATAGACCAGAAATAGACGTCTAAAATAGGTTGATTTTTAGATCTAAAATAGGTTGATATATAGACCTAAAATAGACGCCTAAATTAGGTTGATTTATAGACCCTTAGGTTGATTTATAGACCTAAAGTAGACGTTTAAAATAGATCTAAAATAGGTTGATTTATAGACCAGAAATAGACGTCTAAAATAGGTTGATATATAGACCTAAAATAGACGCCTAAATTAGGTTGATTTATAGACACTTAGGTTGATTTATAGACCTAAAGTAGACGTTTAAAATAGGTTTAATTATAGATCTCAAATAGACCAGAAATAGACGTCTAAAATAGGTTGATTTTTAGATCTAAAATAGGTTGATATAGACCTAAAATAGACGATTTATAGACCAGAAATAGACGTCTAAAATAGGTTGATATATAGACCTAAAATAGACGCCTAAATTAGGTTGATTTATAGACCCTTAGGTTGATTTATAGACCTAAAGTAGACGTTTAAAATAGGTTTATTTATAGATCTAAAATAGACCAGAAATAGACGTCTAAAATAGGTTGATTTTTAGATCTAAAATAGGTTGATATATAGACCTAAAATAGACGCCTAAATTAGGTTGATTTATAGACCCTTAGGTTGATTTATAGACCTAAAGTAGACGTTTAAAATAGATCTAAAATAGGTTGATTTATAGACCAGAAATAGACGTCTAAAATAGGTTGATATATAGACCTAAAATAGACGCCTAAATTAGGTTGATTTATAGACACTTAGGTTGATTTATAGACCTAAAGTAGACGTTTAAAATAGGTTTAATTATAGATCTCAAATAGACCAGAAATAGACGTCTAAAATAGGTTGATTTTTAGATCTAAAATAGGTTGATATAGACCTAAAATAGACGATTTATAGACCAGAAATAGACGTCTAAAATAGGTTGATATATAGACCTAAAATATACGCCTAAATTAGGTTGATTTATAGACCCTTAGGTTGATTTATAGACCTAAAGTAGACGTTTAAAATAGGTTTATTTTTAGATCTAAAATAGGTTGATATATAGACCTAAAATAGACGCCTAAATTAGGTTGATTTATAGACCCTTAGGTTGATTTATAGACCTAAAGTAGACGTTTAAAATAGGTTTATTTTTAGATCTAAAATAGGTTGATATATAGACCTAAAATAGACGATTTATAGACCAGAAATAGACGTCTAAAATAGGTTGATTTTTAGATCTAAAATAGGTTGATATATAGACCTAAAATAGACGCCTAAATTAGGTTGATTTATAGACACTTAGGTTGATTTATAGACCTAACGTAGACATTTAAAATAGGTTTATTTATAGATTTAAAATAGACCAGAAATAGACGTCTAAAATAGGTTGATTTTTAGATCTAAAATAGGTTGATATATAGACCTAAAATAGACGCCTAAATTAGGTTGATTTATAGACCCTTAGGTTGATTTATAGACCTAAAGTAGACGTTTAAAATAGATCTAAAATAGGTTGATTTATAGACCAGAAATAGACGTCCAAATTAGGTTGATTTTTAGATCTAAAATAGGTTGATATAAAGACCTAAAATAGACGCCTAAATTAGGTTTATTTATAGACCCTTAGGTTTATTTATAGACCTAAAGTAGACGTTTAAAATAGGTTTAATTATTGATCTCAAATAGACCAGAAATAGACGTCTAAATTAGGTTGATTTTTAGATCTAAAATAGGTTGATATATAGACCTAAAATAGACGATTCATAGACCAGAAATAGACGTCTAAAATAGGTTGATTTTTAGATCTAAAATAGGTTGATATATAGACCTAAAATAGACGATTTATAGACCAGAAATAGACGTCTAAAATAGGTTGATTTTTAGATCTAAAATAGGTTGATATATAGACCTAAAATAGACGCCTAAATTAGGTTGATTTATAGACCCTTAGGTTGATTTATAGACCTAAAGTAGACGTTTAAAATAGATCTAAAATAGGTTGATTTATAGACCAGAAATAGACGTCTAAAATAGGTTGATTTTTAGATCTAAAATAGGTTGATATATAGACCTAAAATAGACGCCTAAATTAGGTTGATTTATAGACCCTTAGGTTGATTTATAGACCTAAAGTAGACGTTTAAAATAGATCTAAAATAGGTTGATTTATAGACCAGAAATAGACGTCTAAAATAGGTTGATATATAGACCTAAAATAGACGCCTAAATTAGGTTGATTTATAGACACTTAGGTTGATTTATAGACCTAAAGTAGACGTTTAAAATAGGTTTAATTATAGATCTCAAATAGACCAGAAATAGACGTCTAAAATAGGTTGATATATAGACCTAAAATAGACGCCTAAATTAGGTTGATTTATAGACCCTTAGGTTTATTTATAGACCTAAAGTAGATGTTTAAAATAGATCTAAAATAGGTTTATTTATAGACCAGAAATAGACGTCTAAAATAGGTTGATTTTTTAGATCTAAAATAGGTTGATATATAGACCTAAAATAGACACCTAGATTAGGTTGATTTATAGACCCTTAGGTTGATTTATAGACCTAACGTAGACGTTTAAAATAGGTTTATTTATAGATCTAAAATAGGTTGATTTATAGACCAGAAATAGACGTCTAAAATAGGTTGATTTTTAGATCTAAAATAGGTATATATATAGACCTAAAATAGACGCCTAAATTAGGTTGATTTATAGACCCTTAGGTTGATTTATAGACCTAAAGTAGACGTTTAAAATAGATCTAAAATAGGTTGATTTATAGACCAGAAATAGACGTCTAAAATAGGTTAATTTTTAGATCTAAAATAGGTTGATATATAGACCTAAAATAGACGCCTAAATTAGGTTGATTTATAGACCCTTAGGTTGATTTATAGACCTAAAGTAGACGTTTAAAATAGGTTTATTTATAGATCTAAAATAGACCAGAAATAGACGTCTAAAATAGGTTGATTTTTAGATCTAAAATAGGTTGATATATAGACCTAAAATAGACGCCTAAATTAGGTTGATTTATAGACCCTTAGGTTGATTTATAGACCTAAAGTAGACGTTTAAAATAGATCTAAAATAGGTTGATTTATAGACCAGAAATAGACGTCTAAAATAGGTTGATTTTTAGATCTAAAATAGGTTGATATATAGACCTAAAATAGACGCCTAAATTAGGTTGATTTATAGACCCTTAGGTTGATTTATAGACCTAAAGTAGACGTTTAAAATAGGTTTAATTATTGATCTCAAATAGACCAGAAATAGACGTCTAAATTAGGTTGATTTTTAGATCTAAAATAGGTTGATATATAGACCTAAAATAGACGATTCATAGACCAGAAATAGACGTCTAAAATAGGTTGATTTTTAGATCTAAAATAGGTTGATATAAAGACCTAAAATAGACGCCTAAATTAGGTTGATTTATAGACCTAAAGTAGACGTTTAAAATAGATCTAAAATAGGTTGATTTATAGACCAGAAATAGACGTCTAAAATAGGTTGATTTTTTAGATCTAAAATAGGTTTATATATAGACCTAAAATAGACACCTAGATTAGGTTGATTTATAGACCCTTAGGTTGATTTATAGACCTAACGTAGACGTTTAAAATAGGTTTATTTATAGATCTAAAATAGGTTGATTTATAGACCAGAAATAGACGTCTAAAATAGGTTGATTTTTAGATCTAAAATAGGTTGATATATAGACCTAAAATAGACGCCTAAATTAGGTTGATTTATAGACCCTTAGGTTGATTTATAGACCTAAAGTAGACGTTTAAAATAGATCTAAAATAGGTTGATTTATAGACCAGAAATAGACGTCTAAAATAGGTTGATTTTTAGATCTAAAATAGGTTGGTATATAGACCTAAAATAGACGCCTAAATTAGGTTGATTTATAGACCCTTAGGTTGATTTATAGACCTAAAGTAGACGTTTAAAATAGGTTTATTTATAGATCTAAAATAGACCAGAAATAGACGTCTAAAATTGGTTGATTTTTAGATCTAAAATAGGTTGATATATAGACCTAAAATAGACGCCTAAATTAGGTTGATTTATAGACCCTTAGGTTGATTTATAGACCTAAAGTAGACGTTTAAAATAGATCTAAAATAGGTTGATTTATAGACCAGAAATAGACGTCTAAAATAGGTTGATTTTTAGATCTAAAATAGGTTGATATATAGACCTAAAATAGACGCCTAAATTAGGTTGATTTATAGACCCTTAGGTTGATTTATAGACCTAACGTAGACGTTTAAAATAGGTTTATTTATAGATCTAAAATAGGTTGATTTATAGACCAGAAATAGACGTCTAAAATAGGTTGATTTTTAGATCTAAAATAGGTATATATATAGACCTAAAATAGACGCCTAAATTAGGTTGATTTATAGACCCTTAGGTTGATTTATAGACCTAAAGTAGACGTTTAAAATAGATCTAAAATAGGTTGATTTATAGACCAGAAATAGACGTCTAAAATAGGTTAATTTTTAGATCTAAAATAGGTTGATATATAGACCTAAAATAGACGCCTAAATTAGGTTGATTTATAGACCCTTAGGTTGATTTATAGACCTAAAGTAGACGTTTAAAATAGGTTTATTTATAGATCTAAAATAGACCAGAAATAGACGTCTAAAATAGGTTGATTTTTAGATCTAAAATAGGTTGATATATAGACCTAAAATAGACGCCTAAATTAGGTTGATTTATAGACCCTTAGGTTGATTTATAGACCTAAAGTAGACGTTTAAAATAGATCTAAAATAGGTTGATTTATAGACCAGAAATAGACGTCTAAAATAGGTTGATATATAGACCTAAAATAGACGCCTAAATTAGGTTGATTTATAGACACTTAGGTTGATTTATAGACCTAAAGTAGACGTTTAAAATAGGTTTAATTATAGATCTCAAATAGACCAGAAATAGACGTCTAAAATAGGTTGATTTTTAGATCTAAAATAGGTTGATATAGACCTAAAATAGACGATTTATAGACCAGAAATAGACGTCTAAAATAGGTTGATATATAGACCTAAAATAGACGCCTAAATTAGGTTGATTTATAGACCCTTAGGTTGATTTATAGACCTAAAGTAGACGTTTAAAATAGGTTTATTTTTAGATCTAAAATAGGTTGATATATAGACCTAAAATAGACGATTTATAGACCAGAAATAGACGTCTAAAATAGGTTGATTTTTAGATCTAAAATAGGTTGATATATAGACCTAAAATAGACGCCTAAATTAGGTTGATTTATAGACCCTTAGGTTGATTTATAGACCTAAAGTAGATGTTTAAAATAGATCTAAAATAGGTTTATTTATAGACCAGAAATAGACGTCTAAAAAAGGTTGATTTTTAAACAAAAAATAGACGTCCAAAATAGGTTGATTTTTAGATCTAAAATAGGTTGATATATAGACCTAAAATAGACGCCTAAATTAGGTTTATTTATAGACCCTTAGGTTTATTTATAGACCTAAAGTAGACGTTTAAAATAGGTTTAATTATTGATCTCAAATAGACCAGAAATAGACGTCTAAATTAGGTTGATTTTTAGATCTAAAATAGGTTGATATATAGACCTAAAATAGACGATTCATAGACCAGAAATAGACGTCTAAAATAGGTTGATTTTTAGATCTAAATTAGGTTGATATAAAGACCTAAAATAGACGCCTAAATTAGGTTGAGTTATAGACCCTTAGGTTGATTTATAGACCTAAAGTAGACGTTTAAAATAGGTTTATTTATAGATCTAAAATAGACCAGAAATAGACGTCTAAAATAGGTTGATTTTTAGATCTAAAATAGGTTGATATATAGACCTAAAATAGACGCCTAAATTAGGTTGATTTATAGACCCTTAGGTTGATTTATAGACCTAAAGTAGACGTTTAAAATAGATCTAAAATAGGTTGATTTATAGACCAGAAATAGACGTCTAAAATAGGTTGATATATAGACCTAAAATAGACGCCTAAATTAGGTTGATTTATAGACACTTAGGTTGATTTATAAACCTAAAGTAGACGTTTAAAATAGTTTATTTATAGACCAGAAATAGACGTCTAAAAAAGGTTGATTTTTAAACAAAAAATAGACGTCTAAAAAAGGTTGATTTTTAAACAAAAAATAGACGTCTAAAATAGGTTGATTTTTAGACCAAAAATAGACGTCTAAAAAAGGTTGATTTTAAAACCAAAAATAGACGTCTAAAATAGGTTGATTTTTAAACCAAAAATAGACGTCTAAAATAGGTTAATTTTTAAACCAGAAATAGACGTCTAGAATAGATTGATTTTTAGACCTAAAATAGGTTGATATATAGACCTAAAATAGACACCTAAATTAGGTTGATTTATAGACCCTTAGGTTGATTTATAGACCTAAAGTAGACGTTCAAAATAGGTTTATTTATAGATCTAAAATAGGTTGATTTATAGACCAGAAATAGAAGTCTAAAATAGGTTGATTTTTAGATCTAAAATAGGTTGATATATAGACCTAAAATAGACGCCTAAATTAGGTTGATTTATAGACCCTTAGGTTGATTTATAGACCTAAAGTAGACGTTTAAAATAGGTTTATTTATAGATCTAAAATAGACCAGAAATAGACGTCTAAAATAGGTTGATTTTTAGATCTAAAATAGGTTGATATATAGACCTAAAATAGACGCCTAAATTAGGTTGATTTATAGACCCTTAGGTTGATTTATAGACCTAAATTAGACGTTTAAAATAGATCTAAAATAGGTTGATTTATAGACCAGAAATAGACGTCTAAAATAGGTTGATATATAGACCTAAAATAGACGCCTAAATTAGGTTGATTTATAGACACTTAGGTTGATTTATAGACCTAAAGTAGACGTTTAAAATAGGTTTAATTATAGATCTCAAATAGACCAGAAATAGACGTCTAAAATAGGTTGATTTTTAGATCTAAAATAGGTTGATATAGACCTAAAATAGACGATTTATAGACCAGAAATAGACGTCTAAAATAGGTTGATATATAGACCTAAAATAGACGCCTAAATTAGGTTGATTTATAGACCCTTAGGTTGATTTATAGACCTAAAGTAGACGTTTAAAATAGGTTTATTTTTAGATCTAAAATAGGTTGATATATAGACCTAAAATAGACGATTTATAGACCAGAAATAGACGTCTAAAATAGGTTGATTTTTAGATCTAAAATAGGTTGATATATAGACCTAAAATAGACGCCTAGATTAGGTTGATTTATAGACCCTTAGGTTGATTTATAGACCTAAAGTAGACGTTTAAAATAGATCTAAAATAGGTTGATTTATAGACCAGAAATAGACGTCTAAAATAGGTTAATTTTTAGATCTAAAATAGGTTGATATATAGACCTAAAATAGACGCCTAAATTAGGTTGATTTATAGACCCTTAGGTTGATTTATAGACCTAAAGTAGACGTTTAAAATAGGTTTATTTATAGATCTAAAATAGACCAGAAATAGACGTCTAAAATAGGTTGATTTTTAGATCTAAAATAGGTTGATATATAGACCTAAAATAGACGCCTAAATTAGGTTGATTTATAGACCCTTAGGTTGATTTATAGACCTAAAGTAGACGTTTAAAATAGATCTAAAATAGGTTGATTTATAGACCAGAAATAGACGTCTAAAATAGGTTGATATATAGACCTAAAATAGACGCCTAAATTAGGTTGATTTATAGACACTTAGGTTGATTTATAGACCTAAAGTAGACGTTTAAAATAGGTTTATTTTTAGATCTAAAATAGGTTGATATATAGACCTAAAATAGACGATTTATAGACCAGAAATAGACGTCTAAAATAGGTTGATTTTTAGATCTAAAATAGGTTGATATATAGACCTAAAATAGACGCCTAAATTAGGTTGATTTATAGACCCTTAGGTTGATTTATAGACCTAAAGTAGATGTTTAAAATAGATCTAAAATAGGTTTATTTATAGACCAGAAATAGACGTCTAAAAAAGGTTGATTTTTAAACAAAAAATAGACGTCTAAAAAAGGTTGATTTTTAAACCAAAAATAGACGTCTAAAATAGGTTGATTTTTAGACCAAAAATAGACGTCTAAAAAAGGTTGATTTTTAAACCAAAAATAGACGTCTAAAATAGGTTGATTTTTAAACCAAAAATAGACGTCTAAAATAGGTTAATTTTTAAACCAGAAATAGACGTCTAGAATAGATTGATTTTTAGATCTAAAATAGGTTGATATATAGACCTAAAATAGACACCTAAATTAGGTTGATTTATAGACCCTTAGGTTGATTTATAGACCTAAAGTAGACGTTCAAAATAGGTTTATTTATAGATCTAAAATAGGTTGATTTATAGACCAGAAATAGAAGTCTAAAATAGGTTGATTTTTAGATCTAAAATAGGTTGATATATAGACCTAAAATAGACGCCTAAATTAGGTTGATTTATAGACCCTTAGGTTGATTTATAGACCTAAAGTAGACGTTTAAAATAGATCTAAAATAGGTTGATTTATAGACCAGAAATAGACGTCTAAAATAGGTTGATTTTTAGATCTAAAATAGGTTGGTATATAGACCTAAAATAGACGCCTAAATTAGGTTGATTTATAGACCCTTAGGTTGATTTATAGACCTAAAGTAGACGTTTAAAATAGGTTTATTTATAGATCTAAAATAGACCAGAAATAGACGTCTAAAATTGGTTGATTTTTAGATCTAAAATAGGTTGATATATAGATCTAAAATAGACGCCTAAATTAGGTTGATTTATAGACCCTTAGGTTGATTTATAGACCTAAAGTAGACGTTTAAAATATATCTAAAATAGGTTGATTTATAGACCAGAAATAGACGTCTAAAATAGGTTGATTTTTAGATCTAAAATAGGTTGATATATAGACCTAAAATAGACGCCTAAATTAGGTTGATTTATAGACCCTTAGGTTGATTTATAGACCTAAAGTAGACGTTTAAAATAGATCTAAAATAGGTTGATTTATAGACCAGAAATAGACGTCTAAAATAGGTTGATTTTTAGATCTAAAATAGGTTGATATATAGACCTAAAATAGACGCCTAAATTAGGTTGATTTATAGACCCTTAGGTTGATTTATAGACCTAAAGTAGACGTTTAAAATAGATCTAAAATAGGTTGATTTATAGACCAGAAATAGACGTCTAAAATAGGTTGATTTTTAGATCTAAAATAGGTATATATATAGACCTAAAATAGACGCCTAAATTAGGTTGATTTATAGACCCTTAGGTTGATTTATAGACCTAAAGTAGACGTTTAAAATAGATCTAAAATAGGTTGATTTATAGACCAGAAATAGACGTCTAAAATAGGTTGATTTTTAGATCTATAATAGGTTGATATATAGACCTAAAATAGACGCCTAAATTAGGTTGATTTATAGACCCTTAGGTTGATTTATAGACCTAAAGTAGACGTTTAAAATAGGTTTATTTATAGATCTAAAATAGGTTGATTTATAGACCAGAAATAGACGTCTAAAATAGGTTGATTTTTTAGATCTAAAATAGGTTGATATATAGACCTAAAATAGACGCCTAGATTAGGTTGATTTATAGACCCTTAGGTTGATTTATAGACCTAACGTAGACGTTTAAAAAAGGTTTATTTATAGATCTAAAATAGGTTGATTTATAGACCAGAAATAGACGTCTAAAATAGGTTGATTTTTCGATCTAAAATAGGTTGATATATAGACTTAAAATAGACGCCTAAATTAGGTTGATTTATAGACCCTTAGGTTAATATATAGACCTAAAGTAGACGTTTAAAATAGGTTGATTTTTAGATCTAAAATAGGTTGATATATAGACCTAAAATAGACGCCTAAATTAGGTTGATTTATAGACCCTTAGGTTGATTTATAGACCTAAAGTAGACGTTTAAAATAGGTTTATTTATAGATCTAAAATAGGTTGATTTATAGACCAGAAATAGACGTCTAAAATAGGTTGATTTTTTTAGATCTAAAATAGGTAGATATATAGACCTAAAATAGACGCCTAGATTAGGTTGATTTATAGACCCTTAGGTTGATTTATAGACCTAACGTAGACGTTTAAAATAGGTTTATTTATAGATCTTAAATAGGTTGATTTATAGACCAGAAATAGACGTCTAAAATAGTTTGATTTTTAGATCTAAAATAGGTTGATATATAGACCTAAAATAGACGCCTAAATTAGGTTGATTTATAGACCCTTAGGTTGATTTATAGACCTAAAGTAGACGTTTAAAATGGGTTTATTTATAGATCTAAAATAGACCAGAAATAGACGTCTTAAATAGGTTGATTTTTAGATCTAAAATAGGTTGATATAGAGACCTAAAATAGACACCTAAATTAGGTTGATTTATAGACTCTTAGGTTGATTTATAGACCTAAAGTAGACGTTTAAAATAGGTTTATTTATAGATCTAAAATAGGTTGATTTATAGACCAGAAATAGACGTCTAAAATAGGTTGATTTTTTAGATCTAAAATAGGTTGATATATAGACCTAAAATAGACGCCTAGATTAGGTTGATTTATAGACCCTTAGGTTGATTTATAGACCTAACGTAGACGTTTAAAATAGGTTTATTTATAGATCTAAAATAGACCAGAAATAGACGTCTAAAATAGGTTGATTTTCAGATCTAAAATAGGTTGATATATAGACCTAAAATAGACGCCTAAATTAGGTTGATTTATAGACCCTTAGGTTGATTTATAGACCTAAAGTAGACGTTTAAAATAGATCTAAAATAGGTTGATTTATAGACCAGAAATAGACGTCCAAAATAGGTTGATTTTTAGATCTAAAATAGGTTGATATATAGACCTAAAATAGACGCCTAAATTAGGTTGATTTATAGACCCTTTGGTTGATTTATAGACCTAAAGTAGACGTTTAAAATAGGTTTAATTATAGATCTCAAATAGACCAGAAATAGACGTCTAAAATAGGTTGATTTTTTAGATCTAAAATAGGTTGATATATAGACCTAAAATAGACGATTTATAGACCAGAAATAGACGTCTAAAATAGGTTGATTGTTAGATCTAAAATAGGTTGATATATAGACCTAAAATAGACGCCTAAATTAGGTTGATTTATAGACCCTTAGGTTGATTTATAGACCTAAAGTAGACGTTTAAAATAGATCTGAAATAGGTTGATTTATAGACCAGAAATAGACGTCTAAAATAGGTTGATTTTTAGATCTAAAATAGGTTGGTATATAGACCTAAAATAGACGCCTAAATTAGGTTGATTTATAGACCCTTAGGTTGATTTATAGACCTAAAGTAGACGTTTAAAATAGGTTTAATTATAGATCTCAAATAGACCAGAAATAGACGTCTAAAATGGGTTGATTTTTTGATTTAAAATAGGTTGATATATAGACCTAAAATAGACGATTTGTAGACCAGAAATAGACGTCTAAAATAGGTTGATTTTTAGATCTAAAATAGGTTGATATATAGACCTAAAATAGACGCCTAAATTAGGTTGATTTATAGACCCTTAGGTTGATTTATAGACCTAAAGTAGACGTTTAAAATAGGTTTATTTTTAGATCTAAAATAGGTTGATATATATACCTAAAATAGACGATTTATAGACCAGAAATAGACGTCTAAAATAGGTTGATTTTTAGATCTAAAATAGGTTGATATATAGACCTTAAATAGACGCCTAAATTAGGTTGATTTATAGACCCTTAGGTTGATTTATAGGCCTAAAGTAGACGTTTAAAATAGATCTAAAATAGGTTGATTTATAGACCAGAAATAGACGTCTAAAAAAGGTATATTTTTAAACCAAAAATAGACGTCTAAAATAGGTTGATTTTTAAACCAAAAATAGACGTCTAAAATAGGTTAATTTTTAAACCAGAAATAGACGTCTAGAATAGATTGATTTTTAGATCTAAAATAGGTTGATATATAGACCTAAAATAGACACCTAAATTAGGTTGATTTATAGACCCTTAGGTTGATTTATAGACCTAAAGTAGACGTTCAAAATAGGTTTATTTATAGATATAAAATAGGTTGATTTATAGACCAGAAATAGACGTCTAAAATAGGTTGATTTTTTAGATCTAAAATAGGTTGATATATAGACCTAAAATAGACGCCTAAATTAGGTTGATTTATAGACCCTTAGGTTGATTTATAGACCTAAAGTAGACGTTCAAAATAGGTTTATTTATAGATATAAAATAGGTTGATTTATAGACCAGAAATAGACGTCTAAAATAGGTTGATTTTTTAGATCTAAAATAGGTTGATATATAGACCTAAAATAGACGCCTAGATTAGGTTGATTTATAGACCCTTAGGTTGATTTATAGACCTAACGTAGACGTTTAAAATAGGTTCATTTATAGATCTAGGTTGATTTATAGACCAGAAATAGACGTCTAAAATAGGTTGATTTTTAGATCTATAATAGGTTGATATATAGACCTAAAATAGACGCCTAAATTAGGTTGATTTATAGACCCTTAGGTTGATTTATAGACCTAAAGTAGACGTTTAAAATAGGTTTATTTATAGATCTAAAATAGGTTGATTTATAGACCAGAAATAGACGTCTAAAATAGGTTGATTTTTTAGATCTAAAATAGGTTGATATATAGACCTAAAATAGACGCCTAGATTAGGTTGATTTATCGACCCTTAGGTTGATTTATAGACCTAACGTAGACGTTTAAAATAGGTTTATTTATAGATCTAAAATAGGTTGATTTATAGACCTAAAATAAGTTGATTTATAGACCTAAAATAGTCAAAACTAAACTGTCGAGGTAGGGTCATTCAACAAAGTTTCCCAACCCTTATTAATTTGCAAAATCTTGATCTTGGCTCAATTTACTAGACGTTTAAAATAGGTTTATTTATAGATTTAAAATAGACCAGAAATAGACGTCTAAAATAGGTTGATTTTTAGATTTAAAATAGGTTGATATATAGACCTAAAATAGACACCTAAATTAGGTTGATTTATAGACCCTTAGGTTGATTTATAGACCTAAAGTAGACGTTTAAAATAGGTTTATTTATAGATCTAAAATAAGTTGATTTATAGACCAGAAATAGACGTCTAAAATAGGTTGATTTTTTTAGATCTAAAATAGGTAGATATATAGACCTAAAATAGACGCCTAGATTAGGTTGATTTATAGACCCTTAGGTTGATTTATAGACCTAACGTAGACGTTTAAAATAGGTTTATTTATAGATTTTAAATAGGTTGATTTATAGACCAGAAATAGACGTCTAAAATAGGTTGATTTTTAGATCTAAAATAGGTTGATATATAGACCTTAAATAGACGCCTAAATTAGGTTGATTTATAGACCCTTAGGTTGATTTATAGACCTAAAGTAGACGTTTAAAATAGGTTTAATTATAGATCTCAAATAGACCAGAAATAGACGTCTAAAATAGGTTGATTTTTTAGATCTAAAATAGGTTGATATATAGACCTAAAATAGACGATTTATAGACCAGAAATAGACGTCTAAAATAGGTTGATTGTTAGATCTAAAATAGGTTGATATATAGACCTAAAATAGACGCCTAAATTAGGTTGATTTATAGACCCTTAGGTTGATTTATAGACCTAAAGTAGACGTTTAAAATAGATCTGAAATAGGTTGATTTATAGACCAGAAATAGACGTCTAAAATAGGTTGATTTTTAGATCTAAAATAGGTTGGTATATAGACCTAAAATAGACGCCTAAATTAGGTTGATTTATAGACCCTTAGGTTGATTTATAGACCTAAAGTAGACGTTTAAAATAGGTTTAATTATTGATCTCAAATAGACCAGAAATAGACGTCTAAAATGGGTTGATTTTTTTATTTAAAATAGGTTGATATATAGACCTAAAATAGACGATTTGTAGACCAGAAATAGACGTCTAAAATAGGTTGATTTTTAGATCTAAAATAGGTTGATATATAGACCTAAAATAGACGCCTAAATTAGGTTGATTTATAGACCCTTAGGTTGATTTATAGACCTAAAGTAGACGTTTAAAATAGGTTTATTTTTAGATCTAAAATAGGTTGATATATATACCTAAAATAGACGATTTATAGACCAGAAATAGACGTCTAAAATAGGTTGATTTTTAGATCTAAAATAGGTTGATATATAGACCTTAAATAGACGCCTAAATTAGGTTGATTTATAGACCCTTAGGTTGATTTATAGGCCTAAAGTAGACGTTTAAAATAGATCTAAAATAGGTTGATTTATAGACCAGAAATAGACGTCTAAAAAAGGTATATTTTTAAACCAAAAATAGACGTCTAAAATAAGTTGATTTTTAAACCAAAAATAGACGTCTAAAATAGGTTAATTTTTAAACCAGAAATAGACGTCTAGAATAGATTGATTTTTAGATCTAAAATAGGTTGATATATAGACCTAAAATAGACACCTAAATTAGGTTGATTTATAGACCCTTAGGTTGATTTATAGACCTAAAGTAGACGTTCAAAATAGGTTTATTTATAGATATAAAATAGGTTGATTTATAGACCAGAAATAGACGTCTAAAATAGGTTGATTTTTTAGATCTAAAATAGGTTGATATATAGACCTAAAATAGACGCCTAAATTAGGTTGATTTATAGACCCTTAGGTTGATTTATAGACCTAAAGTAGACGTTCAAAATAGGTTTATTTATAGATATAAAATAGGTTGATTTATAGACCAGAAATAGACGTCTAAAATAGGTTGATTTTTTAGATCTAAAATAGGTTGATATATAGACCTAAAATAGACGCCTAGATTAGGTTGATTTATAGACCCTTAGGTTGATTTATAGACCTAACGTAGACGTTTAAAATAGGTTCATTTATAGATCTAGGTTGATTTATAGACCAGAAATAGACGTCTAAAATAGGTTGATTTTTAGATCTATAATAGGTTGATATATAGACCTAAAATAGACGCCTAAATTAGGTTGATTTATAGACCCTTAGGTTGATTTATAGACCTAAAGTAGACGTTTAAAATAGGTTTATTTATAGATCTAAAATAGGTTGATTTATAGACCAGAAATAGACGTCTAAAATAGGTTGATTTTTTAGATCTAAAATAGGTTGATATATAGACCTAAAATAGACGCCTAGATTAGGTTGATTTATCGACCCTTAGGTTGATTTATAGACCTAACGTAGACGTTTAAAATAGGTTTATTTATAGATCTAAAATAGGTTGATTTATAGACCTAAAATAAGTTGATTTATAGACCTAAAATAGTCAAAACTAAACTGTCGAGGTAGGGTCATTCAACAAAGTTTCCCAACCCTTATTAATTTGCAAAATCTTGATCTTGGCTCAATTTACTAGACGTTTAAAATAGGTTTATTTATAGATTTAAAATAGACCAGAAATAGACGTCTAAAATAGGTTGATTTTTAGATTTAAAATAGGTTGATATATAGACCTAAAATAGACACCTAAATTAGGTTGATTTATAGACCCTTAGGTTGATTTATAGACCTAAAGTAGACGTTTAAAATAGGTTTATTTATAGATCTAAAATAAGTTGATTTATAGACCAGAAATAGACGTCTAAAATAGGTTGATTTTTTTAGATCTAAAATAGGTAGATATATAGACCTAAAATAGACGCCTAGATTAGGTTGATTTATAGACCCTTAGGTTGATTTATAGACCTAACGTAGACGTTTAAAATAGGTTTATTTATAGATTTTAAATAGGTTGATTTATAGACCAGAAATAGACGTCTAAAATAGGTTGATTTTTAGATCTAAAATAGGTTGATATATAGACCTAAAATAGACGCCTAAATTAGGTTGATTTATAGACCCTTAGGTTGATTTATAGACCTAAAGTAGACGTTTAAAATAGGTTTATTTTTAGATCTAAAATAGGTTGATATATAGACCTAAAATAGACGATTTATAGACCAGAAATAGACGTCTAAAATAGGTTGATTTTTAGATCTAAAATAGGTTGATATATAGACCTTAAATAGACGCCTAAATTAGGTTGATTTATAGACCCTTAGGTTGATTTATAGGCCTAAAGTAGACGTTTAAAATAGATCTAAAATAGGTTGATTTATAGACCAGAAATAGACGTCTAAAAAAGGTTGATTTTTAAACCAAAAATAGACGTCTAAAATAGGTTGATTTTTAAACCAAAAATAGACGTCTAAAATAGGTTAATTTTTAAACCAGAAATAGACGTCTAGAATAGATTGATTTTTAGATCTAAAATAGGTTGATATATAGACCTAAAATAGACACCTAAATTAGGTTGATTTATAGACCCTTAGGTTGATTTATAGACCTAAAGTAGACGTTCAAAATAGGTTTATTTATAGATCTAAAATAGGTTGATTTATAGACCAGAAATAGACGTCTAAAATAGGTTGATTTTTTAGATCTAAAATAGGTTGATATACAGACCTAAAATAGACGCCTAGATTAGGTTGATTTATAGACCCTTAGGTTGATTTATAGACCTAACGTAGACGTTTAAAATAGGTTCATTTATAGATCTAGGTTGATTTATAGACCAGAAATAGACGTCTAAAATAGGTTGATTTTTAGATCTATAATAGGTTGATATATAGACCTAAAATAGACGCCTAAATTAGGTTGATTTATAGACCCTTAGGTTGATTTATAGACCTAAAGTAGACGTTTAAAATAGGTTTATTTATAGATCTAAAATAGGTTGATTTATAGACCAGAAATAGACGTCTAAAATAGGTTGATTTTTTAGATCTAAAATAGGTTGATATATAGACCTAAAATAGACGCCTAGATTAGGTTGATTTATAGACCCTTAGGTTGATTTATAGACCTAACGTAGACGTTTAAAATAGGTTTATTTATAGATCTAAAATAGGTTGATTTATAGACCTAAAATAAGTTGATTTATAGACCTAAAATAGTCAAAACTAAACTGTCGAGGTAGGGTCATTCAACAAAGTTTCCCAACCCTTATTAATTTGCAAAATCTTGATCTTGGCTCAATTTACTAGACGTTTAAAATAGGTTTATTTATAGATTTAAAATAGACCAGAAATAGACGTCTAAAATAGGTTGATTTTTAGATTTAAAATAGGTTGATATATAGACCTAAAATAGACACCTAAATTAGGTTGATTTATAGACCCTTAGGTTGATTTATAGACCTAAAGTAGACGTTTAAAATAGGTTTATTTATAGATCTAAAATAAGTTGATTTATAGACCAGAAATAGACGTCTAAAATAGGTTGATTTTTTTAGATCTAAAATAGGTAGATATATAGACCTAAAATAGACGCCTAGATTAGGTTGATTTATAGACCCTTAGGTTGATTTATAGACCTAACGTAGACGTTTAAAATAGGTTTATTTATAGATTTTAAATAGGTTGATTTATAGACCAGAAATAGACGTCTAAAATAGGTTGATTTTTAGATCTAAAATAGGTTGATATATAGACCTAAAATAGACGCCTAAATTAGGTTGATTTATAGACCCTTAGGTTGATTTATAGACCTAAAGTAGACGTTTAAAATAGGTTTAATTATAGATCTCAAATAGACCAGAAATAGACGTCTAAAATAGGTTGATTTTTTAGATCTAAAATAGGTTGATATATAGACCTAAAATAGACGATTTATAGACCAGAAATAGACGTCTAAAATAGGTTGATTGTTAGATCTAAAATAGGTTGATATATAGACCTAAAATAGACGCCTAAATTAGGTTGATTTATAGACCCTTAGGTTGATTTATAGACCTAAAGTAGACGTTTAAAATAGATCTGAAATAGGTTGATTTATAGACCAGAAATAGACGTCTAAAATAGGTTGATTTTTAGATCTAAAATAGGTTGGTATATAGACCTAAAATAGACGCCTAAATTAGGTTGATTTATAGACCCTTAGGTTGATTTATAGACCTAAAGTAGACGTTTAAAATAGGTTTAATTATAGATCTCAAATAGACCAGAAATAGACGTCTAAAATGGGTTGATTTTTTGATTTAAAATAGGTTGATATATAGACCTAAAATAGACGATTTGTAGACCAGAAATAGACGTCTAAAATAGGTTGATTTTTAGATCTAAAATAGGTTGATATATAGACCTAAAATAGACGCCTAAATTAGGTTGATTTATAGACCCTTAGGTTGATTTATAGACCTAAAGTAGACGTTTAAAATAGGTTTATTTTTAGATCTAAAATAGGTTGATATATATACCTAAAATAGACGATTTATAGACCAGAAATAGACGTCTAAAATAGGTTGATTTTTAGATCTAAAATAGGTTGATATATAGACCTTAAATAGACGCCTAAATTAGGTTGATTTATAGACCCTTAGGTTGATTTATAGGCCTAAAGTAGACGTTTAAAATAGATCTAAAATAGGTTGATTTATAGACCAGAAATAGACGTCTAAAAAAGGTATATTTTTAAACCAAAAATAGACGTCTAAAATAGGTTGATTTTTAAACCAAAAATAGACGTCTAAAATAGGTTAATTTTTAAACCAGAAATAGACGTCTAGAATAGATTGATTTTTAGATCTAAAATAGGTTGATATATAGACCTAAAATAGACACCTAAATTAGGTTGATTTATAGACCCTTAGGTTGATTTATAGACCTAAAGTAGACGTTCAAAATAGGTTTATTTATAGATATAAAATAGGTTGATTTATAGACCAGAAATAGACGTCTAAAATAGGTTGATTTTTTAGATCTAAAATAGGTTGATATATAGACCTAAAATAGACGCCTAAATTAGGTTGATTTATAGACCCTTAGGTTGATTTATAGACCTAAAGTAGACGTTCAAAATAGGTTTATTTATAGATATAAAATAGGTTGATTTATAGACCAGAAATAGACGTCTAAAATAGGTTGATTTTTTAGATCTAAAATAGGTTGATATATAGACCTAAAATAGACGCCTAGATTAGGTTGATTTATAGACCCTTAGGTTGATTTATAGACCTAACGTAGACGTTTAAAATAGGTTCATTTATAGATCTAGGTTGATTTATAGACCAGAAATAGACGTCTAAAATAGGTTGATTTTTAGATCTATAATAGGTTGATATATAGACCTAAAATAGACGCCTAAATTAGGTTGATTTATAGACCCTTAGGTTGATTTATAGACCTAAAGTAGACGTTTAAAATAGGTTTATTTATAGATCTAAAATAGGTTGATTTATAGACCAGAAATAGACGTCTAAAATAGGTTGATTTTTTAGATCTAAAATAGGTTGATATATAGACCTAAAATAGACGCCTAGATTAGGTTGATTTATCGACCCTTAGGTTGATTTATAGACCTAACGTAGACGTTTAAAATAGGTTTATTTATAGATCTAAAATAGGTTGATTTATAGACCTAAAATAAGTTGATTTATAGACCTAAAATAGTCAAAACTAAACTGTCGAGGTAGGGTCATTCAACAAAGTTTCCCAACCCTTATTAATTTGCAAAATCTTGATCTTGGCTCAATTTACTAGACGTTTAAAATAGGTTTATTTATAGATTTAAAATAGACCAGAAATAGACGTCTAAAATAGGTTGATTTTTAGATTTAAAATAGGTTGATATATAGACCTAAAATAGACACCTAAATTAGGTTGATTTATAGACCCTTAGGTTGATTTATAGACCTAAAGTAGACGTTTAAAATAGGTTTATTTATAGATCTAAAATAAGTTGATTTATAGACCAGAAATAGACGTCTAAAATAGGTTGATTTTTTTAGATCTAAAATAGGTAGATATATAGACCTAAAATAGACGCCTAGATTAGGTTGATTTATAGACCCTTAGGTTGATTTATAGACCTAACGTAGACGTTTAAAATAGGTTTATTTATAGATTTTAAATAGGTTGATTTATAGACCAGAAATAGACGTCTAAAATAGGTTGATTTTTAGATCTAAAATAGGTTGATATATAGACCTAAAATAGACGCCTAAATTAGGTTGATTTATAGACCCTTAGGTTGATTTATAGACCTAAAGTAGACGTTTAAAATAGGTTTATTTTTAGATCTAAAATAGGTTGATATATAGACCTAAAATAGACGATTTATAGACCAGAAATAGACGTCTAAAATAGGTTGATTTTTAGATCTAAAATAGGTTGATATATAGACCTTAAATAGACGCCTAAATTAGGTTGATTTATAGACCCTTAGGTTGATTTATAGGCCTAAAGTAGACGTTTAAAATAGATCTAAAATAGGTTGATTTATAGACCAGAAATAGACGTCTAAAAAAGGTTGATTTTTAAACCAAAAATAGACGTCTAAAATAGGTTGATTTTTAAACCAAAAATAGACGTCTAAAATAGGTTAATTTTTAAACCAGAAATAGACGTCTAGAATAGATTGATTTTTAGATCTAAAATAGGTTGATATATAGACCTAAAATAGACACCTAAATTAGGTTGATTTATAGACCCTTAGGTTGATTTATAGACCTAAAGTAGACGTTCAAAATAGGTTTATTTATAGATCTAAAATAGGTTGATTTATAGACCAGAAATAGACGTCTAAAATAGGTTGATTTTTTAGATCTAAAATAGGTTGATATACAGACCTAAAATAGACGCCTAGATTAGGTTGATTTATAGACCCTTAGGTTGATTTATAGACCTAACGTAGACGTTTAAAATAGGTTCATTTATAGATCTAGGTTGATTTATAGACCAGAAATAGACGTCTAAAATAGGTTGATTTTTAGATCTATAATAGGTTGATATATAGACCTAAAATAGACGCCTAAATTAGGTTGATTTATAGACCCTTAGGTTGATTTATAGACCTAAAGTAGACGTTTAAAATAGGTTTATTTATAGATCTAAAATAGGTTGATTTATAGACCAGAAATAGACGTCTAAAATAGGTTGATTTTTTAGATCTAAAATAGGTTGATATATAGACCTAAAATAGACGCCTAGATTAGGTTGATTTATAGACCCTTAGGTTGATTTATAGACCTAACGTAGACGTTTAAAAAAGGTTTATTTATAGATCTAAAATAGGTTGATTTATAGACCAGAAATAGACGTCTAAAATAGGTTGATTTTTCGATCTAAAATAGGTTGATATATAGACTTAAAATAGACGCCTAAATTAGGTTGATTTATAGACCCTTAGGTTGATATATAGACCTAAAGTAGACGTTTAAAATAGGTTGATTTTTAGATCTAAAATAGGTTGATATATAGACCTAAAATAGACGCCTAAATTAGGTTGATTTATAGACCCTTAGGTTGATTTATAGACCTAAAGTAGACGTTTAAAATAGGTTTATTTATAGATCTAAAATAGGTTGATTTATAGACCTAAAATAAGTTGATTTATAGACCTAAAATAGTCAAAACTAAACTGTCGAGGTAGGGTCATTCAACAAAGTTTCCCAACCCTTATTAATTTGCAAAATCTTGATCTTGGCTCAATTTACTAGACGTTTAAAATAGGTTTATTTATAGATTTAAAATAGACCAGAAATAGACGTCTAAAATAGGTTGATTTTTAGATTTAAAATAGGTTGATATATAGACCTAAAATAGACACCTAAATTAGGTTGATTTATAGACCCTTAGGTTGATTTATAGACCTAAAGTAGACGTTTAAAATAGGTTTATTTATAGATCTAAAATAGGTTGATTTATAGACCAGAAATAGACGTCTAAAATAGGTTGATTTTTTTAGATCTAAAATAGGTAGATATATAGACCTAAAATAGACGCCTAGATTAGGTTGATTTATAGACCCTTAGGTTGATTTATAGACCTAACGTAGACGTTTAAAATAGGTTTATTTAAAGATCTTAAATAGGTTGATTTATAGACCAGAAATATACGTCTAAAATAGGTTGATTTTTAGATCTAAAATAGGTTGATATATAGACCTAAAATAGACGCCTAAATTAGGTTGATTTATAGACCCTTAGGTTGATTTATAGACCTAAAGTAGACGTTTAAAATGGGTTTATTTATAGATCTAAAATAGACCAGAAATAGACGTCTAAAATAGGTTGATTTTTAGATCTAAAATAGGTTGATATATAGACCTAAAATAGACACCTAAATTAGGTTGATTTATAGACTCTTAGGTTGATTTATAGACCTAAAGTAGACGTTTAAAATAGGTTTATTTATAGATCTAAAATAGGTTGATTTATAGACCAGAAATAGACGTCTAAAATAGGTTGATTTTTTAGATCTAAAATAGGTTGATATATAGACCTAAAATAGACGCCTAGATTAGGTTGATTTATAGACCCTTAGGTTGATTTATAGACCTAACGTAGACGTTTAAAATAGGTTTATTTATAGATCTAAAATAGACCAGAAATAGACGTCTAAAATAGGTTGATTTTCAGATCTAAAATAGGTTGATATATAGACCTAAAATAGACGCCTAAATTAGGTTGATTTATAGACCCTTAGGTTGATTTATAGACCTAAAGTAGACGTTTAAAATAGATCTAAAATAGGTTGATTTATAGACCAGAAATAGACGTCCAAAATAGGTTGATTTTTAGATCTAAAATAGGTTGATATATAGACCTAAAATAGACGCCTAAATTAGGTTGATTTATAGACCCTTAGGTTGATTTATAGACCTAAAGTAGACGTTTAAAATAGGTTTAATTATAGATCTCAAATAGACCAGAAATAGACGTCTAAAATAGGTTGATTTTTTAGATCTAAAATAGGTTGATATATAGACCTAAAATAGACGATTTATAGACCAGAAATAGACGTCTAAAATAGCTTGATTTTTAGATCTAAAATAGGTTGATATATAGACCTAAAATAGACGCCTAAATTAGGTTGATTTATAGACCCTTAGGTTGATTTATAGACCTAAAGTAGACGTTTAAAATAGATCTGAAATAGGTTGATTTATAGACCAGAAATAGACGTCTAAAATAGGTTGATTTTTAGATCTAAAATAGGTTGGTATATAGACCTAAAATAGACGCCTAAATTAGGTTGATTTATAGACCCTTAGGTTGATTTATAGACCTAAAGTAGACGTTTAAAATAGGTTTAATTATAGATCTCAAATAGACCAGAAATAGACGTCTAAAATAGGTTGATTTTTTGATTTAAAATAGGTTGATATATAGACCTAAAATAGACGATTTATAGACCAGAAATAGACGTCTAAAATAGGTTGATTTTTAGATCTAAAATAGGTTGATATATAGACCTAAAATAGACGCCTAAATTAGGTTGATTTATAGACCCTTAGGTTGATTTATAGACCTAAAGTAGACGTTTAAAATAGGTTTATTTTTAGATCTAAAATAGGTTGATATATAGACCTAAAATAGACGATTTATAGACCAGAAATAGACGTCTAAAATAGGTTGATTTTTAGATCTAAAATAGGTTGATATATAGACCTTAAATAGACGCCTAAATTAGGTTGATTTATAGACCCTTAGGTTGATTTATAGGCCTAAAGTAGACGTTTAAAATAGATCTAAAATAGGTTGATTTATAGACCAGAAATAGACGTCTAAAAAAGGTTGATTTTTAAACCAAAAATAGACGTCTAAAATAGGTTGATTTTTAAACCAAAAATAGACGTCTAAAATAGGTTAATTTTTAAACCAGAAATAGACGTCTAGAATAGATTGATTTTTAGATCTAAAATAGGTTGATATATAAACCTAAAATAGACACCTAAATTAGGTTGATTTATAGACCCTTAGGTTGATTTATAGACCTAAAGTAGACGTTCAAAATAGGTTTATTTATAGATCTAAAATAGGTTGATTTGTAGACCAGAAATAGACGTCTAAAATAGGTTGATTTTTTAGATCTAAAATAGGTTGATATATAGACCTAAAATAGACGCCTAGATTAGGTTGATTTATAGACCCTTAGGTTGATTTATAGACCTAACGTAGACGTTTAAAATAGGTTCATTTATAGATCTAGGTTGATTTATAGACCAGAAATAGACGTCTAAAATAGGTTGATTTTTAGATCTATAATAGGTTGATATATAGACCTAAAATAGACGCCTAAATTAGGTTGATTTATAGACCCTTAGGTTGATTTATAGACCTAAAGTAGACGTTTAAAATAGGTTTATTTATAGATCTAAAATAGGTTGATTTATAGACCAGAAATAGACGTCTAAAATAGGTTGATTTTTTAGATCTAAAATAGGTTGATATATAGACCTAAAATAGACGCCTAGATTAGGTTGATTTATAGACCCTTAGGTTGATTTATAGACCTAACGTAGACGTTTAAAAAAGGTTTATTTATAGATCTAAAATAGGTTGATTTATAGACCAGAAATAGACGTCTAAAATAGGTTGATTTTTCGATCTAAAATAGGTTGATATATAGACTTAAAATAGACGCCTAAATTAGGTTGATTTATAGACCCTTAGGTTGATATATAGACCTAAAGTAGACGTTTAAAATAGGTTGATTTTTAGATCTAAAATAGGTTGATATATAGACCTAAAATAGACGCCTAAATTAGGTTGATTTATAGACCCTTAGGTTGATTTATAGACCTAAAGTAGACGTTTAAAATAGGTTTATTTATAGATCTAAAATAGGTTGATTTATAGACCTAAAATAAGTTGATTTATAGACCTAAAATAGTCAAAACTAAACTGTCGAGGTAGGGTCATTCAACAAAGTTTCCCAACCCTTATTAATTTGCAAAATCTTGATCTTGGCTCAATTTACTAGACGTTTAAAATAGGTTTATTTATAGATTTAAAATAGACCAGAAATAGACGTCTAAAATAGGTTGATTTTTAGATTTAAAATAGGTTGATATATAGACCTAAAATAGACACCTAAATTAGGTTGATTTATAGACCCTTAGGTTGATTTATAGACCTAAAGTAGACGTTTAAAATAGGTTTAATTATAGATCTCAAATAGACCAGAAATAGACGTCTAAAATAGGTTGATTTTTTAGATCTAAAATAGGTTGATATCTAGACCTAAAATAGACGATTTATAGACCAGAAATAGACGTCTAAAATAGGTTGATTTTTAGATCTTAAATAGGTTGATATATAGACCTAAAATAGACGCCTAAATTAGGTTGATTTATAGACCCTTAGGTTGATTTATAGACCTAAAGTAGACGTTTAAAATAGGTTTATTTATAGATCTAAAATAGGTTGATTTATAGACCAGAAATAGACGTCTAAAATAGGTTGATTTTTTAGATCTAAAATAGGTTGATATATAGACCTAAAATAGACGCCTAGATTAGGTTGATTTATAGACCCTTAGGTTGATTTATAGACCTAACGTAGACGTTTAAAAAAGGTTTATTTATAGATCTAAAATAGGTTGATTTATAGACCAGAAATAGACGTCTAAAATAGGTTGATTTTTCGATCTAAAATAGGTTGATATATAGACTTAAAATAGACGCCTAAATTAGGTTGATTTATAGACCCTTAGGTTGATATATAGACCTAAAGTAGACGTTTAAAATAGGTTGATTTTTAGATCTAAAATAGGTTGATATATAGACCTAAAATAGACGCCTAAATTAGGTTGATTTATAGACCCTTAGGTTGATTTATAGACCTAAAGTAGACGTTTAAAATAGGTTTATTTATAGATCTAAAATAGGTTGATTTATAGACCTAAAATAAGTTGATTTATAGACCTAAAATAGTCAAAACTAAACTGTCGAGGTAGGGTCATTCAACAAAGTTTCCCAACCCTTATTAATTTGCAAAATCTTGATCTTGGCTCAATTTACTAGACGTTTAAAATAGGTTTATTTATAGATTTAAAATAGACCAGAAATAGACGTCTAAAATAGGTTGATTTTTAGATTTAAAATAGGTTGATATATAGACCTAAAATAGACACCTAAATTAGGTTGATTTATAGACCCTTAGGTTGATTTATAGACCTAAAGTAGACGTTTAAAATAGGTTTAATTATAGATCTCAAATAGACCAGAAATAGACGTCTAAAATAGGTTGATTTTTTAGATCTAAAATAGGTTGATATCTAGACCTAAAATAGACGATTTATAGACCAGAAATAGACGTCTAAAATAGGTTGATTTTTAGATCTTAAATAGGTTGATATATAGACCTAAAATAGACGCCTAAATTAGGTTGATTTATAGACCCTTAGGTTGATTTATAGACCTAAAGTAGACGTTTAAAATAGATCTGAAATAGGTTGATTTATAGACCAGAAATAGACGTCTAAAATAGGTTGATTTTTAGATCTAAAATAGGTTGGTATATAGACCTAAAATAGACGCCTAAATTAGGTTGATTTATAGACCCTTAGGTTGATTTATAGACCTAAAGTAGACGTTTAAAATAGGTTTAATTATAGATCTCAAATAGACCAGAAATAGACGTCTAAAATAGGTTGATTTTTTGATTTAAAATAGGTTGATATATAGACCTAAAATAGACGATTTATAGACCAGAAATAGACGTCTAAAATAGGTTGATTTTTAGATCTAAAATAGGTTGATATATAGACCTAAAATAGACGCCTAAATTAGGTTGATTTATAGACCCTTAGGTTGATTTATAGACCTAAAGTAGACGTTTAAAATAGGTTTATTTTTAGATCTAAAATAGGTTGATATATAGACCTAAAATAGACGATTTATAGACCAGAAATAGACGTCTAAAATAGGTTGATTTTTAGATCTAAAATAGGTTGATATATAGACCTTAAATAGACGCCTAAATTAGGTTGATTTATAGACCCTTAGGTTGATTTATAGGCCTAAAGTAGACGTTTAAAATAGATCTAAAATAGGTTGATTTATAGACCAGAAATAGACGTCTAAAAAAGGTTGATTTTTAAACCAAAAATAGACGTCTAAAATAGGTTGATTTTTAAACCAAAAATAGACGTCTAAAATAGGTTAATTTTTAAACCAGAAATAGACGTCTAGAATAGATTGATTTTAAGATCTAAAATAGGTTGATATATAGACCTAAAATAGACACCTAAATTAGGTTGATTTATAGACCCTTAGGTTGATTTATAGACCTAAAGTAGACGTTCAAAATAGGTTTATTTATAGATCTAAAATAGGTTGATTTATAGACCAGAAATAGACGTCTAAAATAGGTTGATTTTTTAGATCTAAAATAGGTTGATATATAGACCTAAAATAGACGCCTAGATTAGGTTGATTTATAGACCCTTAGGTTGATTTATAGACCTAACGTAGACGTTTAAAATAGGTTCATTTATAGATCTAGGTTGATTTATAGACCAGAAATAGACGTCTAAAATAGGTTGATTTTTAGATCTATAATAGGTTGATATATAGACCTAAAATAGACGCCTAAATTAGGTTGATTTATAGACCCTTAGGTTGATTTATAGACCTAAAGTAGACGTTTAAAATAGGTTTATTTATAGATCTAAAATAGGTTGATTTATAGACTGTTGTTTGTGTCTATGCACCAAACGGCAGTTCAGAGTACCCACCCTTTTTGGAGTCCCTGGAGGAGGTGCTGGAGAGCGCTCCTTCTGGGGACTCCATCGTTCTACTGGGTGACTTCAATGCTCACGTGGGCAATGACAGTGAGACCTGGAAGGGCGTGATTGGGAGGAACGGCCCACCCGATCTGAACCCGAGCGGTGTTCTATTGTTGGACTTCTGTGCTCGACACGGATTTTCTATAATGAACACCATGTTCAAACATAAGGGTGTCCATGTGTGCACTTGGCACCAGGACACCCTAGGCCGCAGTTCGATGATCGACTTTGTAGTCGTGTCATCGGATTTGCGGCCGCATGTTTTGGACACTCGGGCGAAGAGAGGGGCGGAGCTGTCAACTGATCACCACCTGGTGGTGGGTTGGCTCCGATGGTGGGGGAAGATGCCGGTCCGACATGGCAGACCCAAACGTTCTGTGAGGGTCTGCT